>NC_051159.1:176794500-177019500 GCF_013339745.2 Dermacentor silvarum | reverse complement strand
TAACAACTCCATACAGCACAGCTCCGCAGCGGCCATCACTCAATTGGATTTTTCAAAGTGGTGGATTAACAACCACAATGACCTTGCCGACCTTCCTCCTCATCGTCTTGTGAGGCCCTCCTTCAGTGTGCGGGGACTGCTTGTAACAATACGGGCCAAGGATTCTGCGCAGAATCTGTGAACTTTGTGATAATATATACCTTTGTCGGAATCTGCTATCGATGGTGTGGTTGCCCTAACGTACCATGCGCAGCAACCTAATCGAAAGTTGCAAGAAATAAAAAATAAACACAACAGTCAAGTGGGCAGCTCGGATGAGGCGATTGTTGTACACTAGCCGATAGGAAGAGAGAGGGGGATGGAGTGCTATTTATGCCGCTTTCACTTTACCGAGTCGTTAGTACGCATTCGTCCCTTAATTCGAAAGTAATGGTACTAAGGCATACAAACTCTTACGGAAGCTTCGTTCCTATTAATCGAGCGTTAATCGGAAGCGTGAGCGTTCTTAGTGCACCAGGTTGTACAAAGGGGTGTGTGAATACTCGAAACTTTCGGAACGTGAGTCAAATATTGTCTAATTCGATTCGGTCCTCGAATAGAATATACTCTCTATTCTAAAACGCGAATATCTTCGAACAGTTTTTGAATGCATTAGTAGTCGCCTGTGCACGATCGAGCATAAAATTGGCGCAAAGGTGCGATAACTCTCATTCCGTTCACAGTGTAAATTACATAACAGTGGACGGAGCCGTTGCGTCGGGAACGAACGCCCTTGTGCACCGCAGCGCCCCTGGCTAAGGACGAGAGCGAGAGAGAGAGCGCCTCGGGAACGAGAGAGAGAGAGAAACGAACGCCCTTGTGCACCGCAGCGCCCCTGGCTACGGACGAGAGAGAGAGAGAGAGCACGTCGGGTACGAGAGAGAGAAAGAGAAACGAACGCCCTTGTGCACCGCAGCGCCCCTAGCTACGGACGAGAGAGAGAGCGCGCGTCGGGAACGAGAGAGAAAAAGAAACGAACGCCCTTGTGCACCGCAGCGCCCCTAGCTACCTACGAGAGAGGGAGAGAGAGAGCGTCGGCAACGAGAGAGAAAGAGAGCACAGCTGCGCCTCTAGCGGGAGCGGCGAGTACTAGCGTGGCCACGACGGCGCGACGCGGGACAAGGCTCGACCATAAGGAGCTTCGCCCCTAAAATTCTGTTAAATTATGGGGTTTTACGTACCAAAGCCACGATCTCATCATGAGGCACGCCGTAATGAGGGACTCCGGATTAATTTTGACTACCTGGGGATCTTTTACGTGCCCCAATGCACTGGACACGGGCGTTTTTGGATTCCGCTCTCCCCGAAATGCGGCCGCTGCGGCCGAGTTTTGATCCCACGATCTCGTGCCTAGCAGTGTAAGGCCATATATGTTAAGCCACCACGGCGGGTAACAAGCAATGATTGTGTACAGACAGTATGCGGACGAGGGTCCCAAAGTCAAAGACTGTAACGGGTTCCTCGGTAAAAGAAGAAAAAAAAAGTGTATACAAGACGAGGGTTAATGCAAAAAGTACAAGGGAAACAACTGGATGCGCGAAATGCAATATATTGGTAAGTGACAATAAGCAAGGAAGTATCGAGCATGAAACTACACAAAATAAAACATTTCAATTCATGTTTGAGTGCATTCAAAGATGATCGTTTAAGTGAATATGTGGTAGGTCATTCCATGTTTCGAACGCTGAAAACGCGGATGTCATTTTTAATCTTGGTTAAGTGTTCCCAACGCTGCCCTTGTACTTTAAATAAAGCATGCTTTATATTGTGCAGTGTAATTACAGAACCTTTTTAATGTTGTGAATACTAGGACGTGAAAATTGTTTGATATTAACGGTGTGAAAAAGCTGTACATTATTCGCTACTCGATTCGATTCGCTTCTCACACTATTCGATACGGTTCGCTTCTATAACTATTCGATTTGTAGCATGCGATTCGGATTCCAAACCTACCATTCGCCCCCCCCCCCCATACAAAGGACCTATATGCCTTTCTTTTCAGCCGGTTACCCAGACCTCAGCGCCGCGTACCTGTCAAGCGGAGGCGCCTCGTGGCCTTCGTCTGCGTTCCCGCTCAGTCCAGCGGTGTCTTCGGTGGAAGCAGCCCTTGCTGGTCCCGTACAGCACCAGCACTCAGCGCAGGCACCCGTCCTGCCCCTGAGCCCTTCGGCGGCGGCCAGCGACGCTCTGCAGGCAGGCCGCGAGCTGCGCAAGGCGCGGCGTAACCGGACCGTGTTCACAGAGGGCCAGTTGATGGGCCTCGAGCGGCGCTTCGACTCGCAGAAGTACCTGTCCACCCCCGACCGCGCCGACTTGGCGCGGGTGCTGGGACTCACGCAACTGCAGGTCAAGACCTGGTACCAGAACAGGCGCATGAAGTGGAAGAAACAGGTGCGCGCACCGCCTGTTTTAACGCGGCACCGTTAAGGGCCCTGTGTCGCAGAAAATCCGGCGCCGGCGTCCCGTGCGCAAAAATTTCCCCATATATTTAGGTACATGTACATGCCACGCCTTTTTTCTCTGCTGCCGAAGCGCGGCCCGCCATCCTTCGTCGGTTATAACATATAGAGGTGACATCTAGGCTGAAACCTTGCTGCAAAACACTCGCATCAGTGCCGCTCTAAGGCAGCGTTGTGCCCTAAGGACGTTATCGTATAAACTGGTGAACCAATTACTCAGATGTTCAATTTTCGTATATTAGGCTGAGAATCGCTAGGTAATGGCAGAGAAGACGAAGGTCAACGACTACCTGGTAAAATTTCGCGTTTCAACTGCAGCATCATTGCGTCAGCGCGCCGTCGCAGATTGAGAAGCATTTCCCCGTGTTTGCGTCGCTTTCGGCGTTGAAAAAGGTTTCAACACTTGCTAGGTCGAATCCTTGAGTCGTTTACGATGCAATGCCATCCTTCGTTATCGATAAATAATTAAATAGTCCAAGATGCTGTCCAAATTCGTGACGTCAACGGGAGCTAGTGCGGGGAACTTCAAGGTGTCGTCACCGCTCTTCTTTCGTTATGGCGTGTTTTTCGGTTTCAAAGCCTCCGCTCATGGTGAGGCTCAGCATTCTGTTATGCTCTATGCGTATTTGCCAATCATGCTTGGGATATTCTTCATGTGTGTCACTGATTGCTCACTAAGACAATTTCTGCCTTCTAGGTGAATTTCAATAGCAAAATTGTAATTTAACTAAAACTTCCCATTATGATTTAGTCGAAAACTGTAGGACATAATTCGTGTCCATGGACACGCGTCTAGTATACTGTTGGTTAAGCACTAGCAACTTTCGCTTGTGCATAGCGATCACGGATGAAGGTTGATCAGGTCAATGAGTCAGTGCGAGGGAGCATGAGGCAGGACACACACTAACACATACACACAGTGCGCGTGGGTTCATGCTCTCGTGGAAATAGTGAGTGAAATAACTTTTATTACAGGTCCGGCGAGGACGCGAACTCGTCGCGCACCCGGCTAGTCCCACGTCGGGACCGGCAGGTCTAGCCCACCGGCCCGGTCGCGGGCACGCCGGACAGCCAGGATTTGCTTGTCTAGAGCGGGGCTACGCAGAAGCGAGTCCCACTCATCCTTTCTGAACTTGGGGTATCTCGACCCGCACTCCCAGAGCATGTGTGCTAGAGTGGAGGTCTGCCCACAGGATGGGCAGGCGTCGTCGCGATATACGTCAGGGTAAACTTCGTGCAGAACGGCCAGACACGGATATGTGCCGGTCTGTAAGAGTCTAAGCGAAACAGCTTGTGCCCTATTCAATTTGGGATGAGGGGGTGGAAAGACCCTTCTGGGCATGTAGAAAAATTTTGTCACCTCGTTGTGAGTAGCGGGAGCATCCCTGTGGCCGTAGGGGGGAGGGGTGTCGGCTCTCCTTACAGTGGAAGCGCGGTCGGTGAGGTCGCGCGCAGCCTCGTGAGCAGACTCATTGAGGTTCGGGGGAGCACCCTCGACCGACCCTACGTGAGCGGGAAACCAGTGAATCGAATGATGCGTGAGAGCATCCGGATTGGAGACGCTAAGAAGACTAGCAACTTTCGCTTGTGCATAGCGATCACGGATGAAGGTTGATCAGGTCAATGAGTCAGTGCGAGGGAGCATGAGGCAGGACACACACTAACACATACACACAGTGCGCGTGGGTTCATGCTCTCGTGGAAATAGTGAGTGAAATAACTTTTATTACAGGTCCGGCGAGGACGCGAACTCGTCGCGCACCCGGCTAGTCCCACGTCGGGACCGGCAGGTCTAGCCCACCGGCCCGGTCGCGGGCACGCCGGACAGCCAGGATTTGCTTGTCTAGAGCGGGGCTACGCAGAAGCGAGTCCCACTCATCCTTTCTGAACTTGGGGTATCTCGACCCGCACTCCCAGAGCATGTGTGCTAGAGTGGAGGTCTGCCCACAGGATGGGCAGGCGTCGTCGCGATATACGTCAGGGTAAACTTCGTGCAGAACGGCCAGACACGGATATGTGCCGGTCTGTAAAAGTCTAAGCGAAACAGCTTGCGCCCTATTCAATTTGGGATGAGGGGGTGGAAAGACCCTTCTGGGCATGTAGAAAAATTTTGTCACCTCGTTGTGAGTAGCGGGAGCATCCCTGTGGCCGTAGGGGGGAGGGGTGTCGGCTCTCCTTACAGTGGAAGCGCGGTCGGTGAGGTCGCGCGCAGCCTCGTGAGCAGACTCATTGAGGTTCGGGGGAGCACCCTCGACCGACCCTACGTGAGCGGGAAACCAGTGAATCGAATGATGCGTGAGAGCATCCGGATTGGAGACGCTAAGAAGACGAGCAGCCTGCTCGGCGATGCGACCCTTCTGAAAAGCCCTAACTGCCGTTTTGGAATCGCTGTAGATCTCAGACCCACGACCGTCTAGCAGGGCGAGGGCGATGGCGGCTTGCTCGGCGACTTCGGGGTCTGAAGTGCGAATTGAAGCGCTATTGGAAAGCTTGCTGCTGGAGTCGACCACGACGACGGCAAAGGTCTTTCCATCGCTGTACTCCGCGGCGTCGACGAAGCGTGCTCTGATGCCTTGTTGATAGATCTTTTTCAGAATTGCTACTGCTCTCGCCTTGCGTCTGCCCTCATTGTGGACGGGATGGACGTTTCGAGGCATGGGAGCCACTTCGAACTTGTCTTGAATGCACCTAGGGATCGGGGTACTGACCCTCGAAGATACCACAGGAGGGTAACCCAGCTCTTCGAGGATTCGTTTACTTGCCTCTGTGGTGGTCAGGCGAGCCAGTTGTGCATAGAAATCGTGTACGTGAAGTGGCATAATACGAAGGCGTTGATAAGGGTGAGGAGATTGGCTTCCTTCATGCCTCTGTGTCTGTTTGCGATTCTGCGAACGAGGCGGAAGGCGTTGTCCGTCTTTGCGATGATCTTGCGGAGAGCCGTTCCGTTCCCGCCGTTGAATTCGACAAACATGCCCAGGACCCGAATGACGTCGACCCTGGGTATCACCCCTCCATCACAAGTGTGAAGACAGATGCGGCTTTCGGAGACTGGCTTCCAATCGTTGGGTCTTCTTCCCTTCTCTTTTCTGTAAAGCAGAAGCTCCGACTTGGCGGGGGAGCACCGAAGTCCGGTGGGGCGGAGATACTCCTCGATCACGTCGATCGCCTCCTGCATGCATGGCTTCTTCGACTCTGCCCTCGCCTCCCCCGGCGCACCAGATGGTAATGTCGTCGGCGTAGATGGTGTGCTTGACGTCCTCAACGCATGCCAACCTCTCGGAAAGACCAATCATACAGATGTTAAATAGTGTGGGGGAGATTACGGCGCCCTGAGGAGTGCCCCGTGCTCCGAGGGGCACATCTTCGGAGCGGAAGTCTCCAATGCGAAGCTTGGCCTTCCTGTCCGTTAAAAAAGAGCTGACGTAGCTGTGGAATCTGGAACCGAGACCTAGGTCTGAAATGGTCTTGACGATAAAGGCGTGGAGCACGTTGTCGAAGAAATATACGCCCTGTATTTAGAATAACATTGAAGCATTCTTCCAGCTCTTCTTTTTTTTTATTGTAATGACTAAAAAAAGATGTTGCCACTTAGAGACGGGGCCGGTTATTCCTTAATTGGCGCACGATAAAAGCTAAAGATAGTAGGTGGGAACGCGTAGATTGTTAAAAAATTACATTACCAATTCTGGGGTTTCACGTGCCAAAACCATCGATCATCATGATTATGAGGCACGCCTTATTGGGGGGACTCCAGATTAATTTTGACCACCTGGGGTTCTTTAACGTTCACCCAATGCATGGTACACGGGCGTTTTTGCATTAGCACAAGTGACCGATGGCAGGAGCAGGGAAATTGCGGTACGCGGCGCTCTTGTTCCGGCGCACACGCGTAAAGTGCCACATGATTCATGTTTCAAAGAGCAGTACCTGGCACTCTCGTTCTAGGCGTTCTAGGGAACAACAACATCGCGTACTGCAATTTATCGGCTCAGGTGATCGGTCGCTTGTGCTAATCTTTTTCCGCTGCAGCTGTATCTTTAACGCCGCTTCTCCAGTGAATTCTTTGGTGCATTTTGATGCGCACATTATCGAAGAACACGACACGGAAGATGAGCCGTCCCCATTTTTCTGTCGTCTCTTGGTGTTTTGATTATTAGAAAAATCATAAACCAAAAATACCTGCAATTTTTTTCCCTCACTTTAATCGGACCACTGGCATCATAGAACGTGCGGACGCGACGGATACTACTTTTGAGAGCATGGCGCTGATCAAGGCTGTTGCACGCCTCCCATATATGCTCCGACGTGGAGTGGCTGGGTTTTTCCCAAAGCCTGCGATACGGCGGCCCGACGGAAGCCGGACGCATTTCCAGGGATGTCGATTGGAATGCTTGGAGGAAGTGACCTGAAAGGCAGCAACAGGGCATTTCCTTCGGATGCGAATCCATGTCAACATGGTTCAGTAACTCTTAGCTAGTTAGCTAGTGAAAACCGAGTTACTGCTTTATTGTCATTCAATTTCAGGATTGTAAAGAGGTTGAACAGGGCTATGTCGATGCCAACCGGCGAGTTTTTGCGAGTGTTCTCATTTCACTGCATAAATGCTTGTTTCGGCTAAATATATTTAGTCGAAACTTGGAGTCACTGTAGTGTGCTGTGGATCGCACAGTATATGCGCATGCACTGCTATGTGTCCATGCGATTAGGCATCAACAGGCAAACACGTAGCGCCATATTTACAAACATTTTCGTTCGTAACATCTGTTTGTTATCGACCAGCTGCCTTTGCTAATAATATGCATCACGAGTGGCTCGCAGATGTTCTTAGGAACACTTTCAGCGTAATAACTTTTTTTGTGAATACAGGCCCTGAGCCTCGGGTTGTGCTTTATACGGGGTGATAATTTCTAAGTTTTACGGAATTTTTAAAGATCGCCTGTGGCAGATAGCATAATTCTTGTTCTTGAGCTTGGTTATTCGAAGATGTGGACATTACTAGCTCGAGAAATGAAAACATATATTCAACTACTTAAGAAAACACTAATTACCTCCATCATTGATTGCTTTACAGTACATATTTAAATTCAAAAATTGTAGCCGGTGAGCTTACAAGACGTATCTACTTGAATTAAATTTTTAGGATGGCACCAGTTTCGAGATATTATTTCCTAAAATGTGGGACGAAAAACATGGGCGTTCCAGTACTTTTGTGCTTAAATGGATAAAATAGATTTACGGTGAATTTGATGGTGCGTATCTCGAAACTGGTGTCATTCATGAAATTCATTCTAGGTGGATACGCCTCGTAAGTTGAATGGCTGCAATTCGTAAATTGTAATATGTGCCGTAAAGTAATTAATTATAAAGTTAATTTGTGATTGTTATTTTGTTTAATAAGGTTTTTAATTTCTCGCGCAAGTAATGTCGCCTATCTCAATAATCCAGCTCAAGGACTAGAATTCTGTTATCTGCAACAGGCGAGTTTTAAAAATTTCGTAAATTTAAAAACTAATCGCCCCATAGAATCATGAACAATACCATGCATATCGACGGTCCAAAAGTAGCGTATGTCATCCTTCTGGTCGCCCACTGCAAATTGAATCGTATTTGATTTTCAGTAAACTGTACATCATCATCATCATCAGCCTATTTTTATAACCACTGCAGGACGAAGGCCTCTCCCTGCGATCTGCAGGTACCCTGTCTCGCAGTAGCTGATTACAATTTCTATCTGCAAATTTCCTAATTTCATCACCCCACCTAGTTTTCTGCTGCCCTCGACTGCCGCTTCCATTCTCTTGGCACCCATTCTGTAACTCTTATTAGTCCATCGGTTATCTACCCTACGCAATTACATGGCCTGCCCAGCTCCATTTTCTTTCTCTTAATGTCAACTAGAATGTCGATTATCCCCGTTTACTCTCTGATCCGCACCGCTATCTTCCTGTCTCTTCACTTTATGCCTAACATTTTTCGTTCCATCGATCTTTGTGCTGTCGGAGCTGTCCTCAACTTGCTCTCGAGTTTCTTTGTTAACTTCCAATTTCTGTCCCGCGCAAATACGCATATAACTGTATATAACTGTATATAACTGTGTATAACTGTATATAAAGAATTGTATGTAAGCTTCAAATTATATTGTTTTTCTTCGCTGCCGCTGCGGATATGTGCTTATTTTTGTATGCCACAACCTTACCATAATAAAATTCAAGGGAACTTATGTATCCCTACGTGGTTCAATGCGAAAGCATGCGACGTCTCTCCTACGACTCCTCGGCCTCCCTCGCGTACTTGCATGGACGTCCAAAGGAGCCTGGCGCAGCTACTGACTGATAAGTCGAAGGTTCGTCCATCGGAGCGCACGACAAAACTCACCGAAACCACCGCACCGACTGGCAGCGCCGCAGCACGCGGCGCTATATACCGGGTGTTTCAGCGAAAACTTTCAAAGATATTTAAAGGTTGCCTGTGGCAGGTAGCACAATTCTAGTTCATGAGCTGGTCTACTCGAAGAGGCGGACATTACTTGCACAAAAAATTGAAATGCATCATCGACTAAGCAACAAAAAAGAAAATCACTAAGTTAGTTTACAGCTAGTTACTTTATGGCCCATATTGCAATTTACAAATTCTAGCCCTATAGTTCGCAAGGCGGATCCACTTGGAACGAATTCTCAGGAGGATGACACCAGTTTCGAGATATTAATCCCGAACTTTGCGGAGAAATGCATTGGCGTTCCACTTAATTTCTTAACAAAACGTCATTTTATGCATTGAAGCACGAAAATAACTGGAACGCCAATACATTTCTCCGCAAACTTCAGGAATTAATGTCTCGAAACTGGTGTCATCCTGAGAATTCGTTCCAAGTGGATCCGTCTTGCGAACTCCACGGCTACAATTTGTAAATTGCAATATGCGCCATAAGGTAATTAGTTAAAGACTTAGTGAATTTTTATTAATTAGTCGATTATGCATTTCAATTGTTTGTGCAAGTAATGTCCGCCTCGTTGAGTAGACCAGCTCTAGTAGACCTCGAGTAGACCAGAACTAGAATTGTGCTATCTGCCAAAGGCAGCCTTTAAATTTTTTGAAAGTGTTCGCTGAAACACCCTGTATAGACCGGTCCCACAGTTGCCGCTTCCCGGCCACTGCAGCTTACGCAACCGTAATCTTTACCGGAAAAGGCTTGCGGCAAACAATATGGGCGAAGGCGAGCTTCCTGGTTCTTTTTTTTTTTCTGTCCCACGCACGCACGTCCGGCGCAGCCGCTTTTACAGCCGCGATGATGATGATGATGATGATGATTAGCATCCCCTTTGAAACGGGGCGGCGACAAATAGTCACCTAGCCTCCTTGATTTAATCAGGTATACTATACATGTTCCTTATCTAGCATTTTCGTATACCTCTCATTATTCTTTTTATTGCGATAGCAATTATATGGACACTCCAAAGCAGATTTCAGCCGTCGGCGTCGCCGTCGCCGTCGCCGTTGCCGTCGCCGTTGCCGTGAGGTTCCGTATGACGTCAATGGAGATGAAATCGTCGCCGCGCGCCGCCGAACGCTGTATGTGCGAGTGAAAGGGCGCGAGGGACGCGCTCCTTCACGGGGAGTGAACCCACGGCGGAGAACAAACGCGCGTTCTGCGCCGTGCTTCCTTAAGGGCTGCAGAAGTAGGCGTCTCTTTCCTCCTTTACAATCACCATATATGTAGAGCAAACGCGCCTTCTTCCGACGCGCGAAAGGCGGTGGGGGGGGAGGGGGAGGGGGAGGGAAGGGAGGTGACGTTTAGCTGCGGCACCAAGTGCCTATTTATATCAGAGGCTCCTGCAACAGCCGGCAACGCCGCACGCATTTTGTGCGAACGCGGGCAAAACGCCGACGGCGTCGACATTAGTTCTGCGTGTTGCGGGTGCTGCTGCATGTCCAAGTTTATACAGCTGATAAAGGTACTATCATTACTCCGTATAGCTCTCTCCAAATTTGCTATCGCAATTGATGCTTCGCCTTTCAGGTGAAACTGCGACAACTTTTTCTTTTTCAAAAATTTGCCTTCTACCGCTACCTATGATTTTGAGAGATGAGGTCGTATCCATCTTTTCCCTGCTTTTTTTCCCACCAGTACTCTAATCGTCTCTTGCTTATCTCTACGGCTGATCTGTTGATGTTTCCTTCCACTTTAAACCCAAGCGCTTCTGGGAATTGCACGTTACCTACGGTTCTCACTGGGTGGATCCCGTCGCATTCCATTAGGATGTGCTGAATGGTCTCTGGATCTTTACTGCAGCATGCGCATGCCTCATCTAGTTCCGAATATTTGCTCCGGTATGTTGTGGTCCTTAGGCAACCGGCTCGAGCCTCAAATAGCAAGGCACTGCCCTTTGTGTTATCGTACATATTTTCCCTTCGAATTTCTTTCTTATCATTCTTGTAAATCTCTATTGTCCTTTTTCGCTCACCTTTTTGCGCTCACCTATACGCGGATGCGCGTAGGTGAGCGCCATCTGGTGCTTCAAGGAACCCCGCGCCCACACTGCGCGCGTCTCCCGTTGATCGGCTGTGACCATGTGACTTTTTGTGACATCTCCGGGGACGCCGCTACAGTTTCCGCTTCATGAGCCATATAGTGTTTTCGTATTATTAAATAAAGCTTTGAAGGCGGCGTCAATATAATCGTTGCGCGTAGTATCACAACAACGGAAGACGCTTAATCAAGTTGCAGTATTTTCTTACTCATGTAGTGAAATACGACGGTTAACGAACGAAACACAAGTACGTTGCTTAGTTAAAGATAAACCTATCAGGAGTTCCACTAGAACATATGACAAACAAACAAACTCAACACAGCAAGAATGGTCACTAAGATGACTCGGATGGTTATTCATTTGGCTGCCATCACACGTGTACGTCTTTGCTCAACAGTAAATAAAAATGTTAAACCAAAGCAAAGTATTCGATACTACGTTTTGATAATGTCATCGGGCGCATTGCGTTTGAAATGCATGAGCTAGTGTAACTGCAATAGTGATTAAACTAAATGGATTCGTCTTTTCGACAGAATACACTAGGAGCGGGCGTTTATTGTTTCTATGACAGGAAATATGTATGTGGGTATACTAATCTACGCGATTACATACGCTATAATTGCAATACACGCTAATGCAATGCGATTTCAGCAAAACGTGTTTTGCAATACAATGCAGAAAAATTGATATTGTAAGCACGCAGGAAACTTGGCGTAATAGGAACACTTGAGCAACAGTTGGCGAAATCATCGAAGCAATGCTCAATGGCTGGAGAAGTGTGCGAATCCCATTTCAAAGATTATCTTAAGAATTACATTTTTTATAATAATCGTAACATCTCAAATTGTCCCCCTAAACAAGCGAACAGAACAAAAATAATATTGCAGCTAAAAAAAAGAAAACGGACAGGCCGATAAGAAAAGTCACATTGGTGCGTGCAGCCTGTACGGGAGTGTTACTTGAAGAAAAGCAGTCATTTGTTGCAAAAACATATCTAATGGGCGGCGGAGACACCTCCACATTAAAGTGAAGCAGAAACAAGTACAGTAATAACGAAGCAAATACCGGCATTTGCTGTATATACGGTGAGGGCGTTAATGCCGAAGTACCTATATACCTAAATGCCTATACTACGCCGGCAAGGTCAAGAAATCCGTTTCACATGTTGCCTTCCGTTCCAAAGTGCGCAGCGGATGACCGAATATAGCAGGAAACATAAAGACGAAGAAGAAGAAAAAAAAAGAAGGACAATACCTGTTCCCGAGGATCGAAATAGGAAAACATGTTTGGAGCTCACGCCGCGACTATGATCGGAAAAATCAAACTGCACGGAATGGAGTGGACGAAGAGGCACACCACTTCTATACTTCTACGAACTGCTTCGCTTAGATTTAACTTGTTTTGATTTCGGGGCCTATAATGGGAGCCCTCAACTATGCACACATTTGAATCCTGTCCTTGAGTCAAGATGGTAGATTACGTTGGAAACACAAAGGTGTGGGAAAGTATTCGAAGCTTTTTCTCGCAAAACCAGTTCTGCGTTTAGTTCGCCAGATTCCAGATTAGCAGGACGCGTACTAATATAATCTGTTCAGTAACAGGATAAAGCACCTGCCTTGGTGCTCGGGGCATATCTAGAGTACTGGGGACACGTTGCTAACCCCCTGCAACACCCTCAGTTGACGACTGGGCTAATTACGTGACAAATATCACAAAAATGAGAAGAAAGTTGGTGTGGGCGAAAGACAGAGATAGATGCGAAAAGGAAAATGAAGGGACCAGAAATAGCTAATTCCTACGTTACACAAACTTCGAAGGAAGAGGAGGTAGACGGATAAACACACGATGCACGTGCGGAGACGTCAACACAAGTCTATCAACACCAGTTGAGGCTAAAGTGAGTTGCCCTTCAGAAACGCAATAGCGTCTTCGTCGCGCTCTGCTGTGATGTCTGTAGTGGAGTCCGCATTTATAAAATCATTTATCGAAACGCCTGATAACATGCACAATAAAATTTACGCGCAGTGTAAGCAGTAGTGATCTATCCGAATATTTATTTTCTCATCAGCAGTATATATATTAGGTCAAAGCAGTCCTTTGTCGTACTGTAGAAAAATACCTGACCAACTTCGCCGCGTCACGCGCTTAGACACAAAAACAACCATTTTTCTTTTTCGTAAGTACACAAATACCAAAGAAATAGTGCAGTACATTCAAATATATTCTGTCCCTTATTAGTGTTAGATCACACCACATAATCGTCATGCGCTCTTAATTTGTCGAAGGATAGAAATGAAACCGACAAATAACACGTCTTTACGACTACGCAAAGTCTGGCATGCAGGAAAAGCCTAAATCCATCACATTTTTATTTTATCTCTCTTGCGAACACATTAATTTGCGAAACGCTAGGTAGTTTGCGACAGCTGGTTCACGTGGTCTTTGCAGATTCAGAACGCTAAGGTAGTAAAAATAAAGGCATGAGAAAATAGTCTTGAAGAGAAGGAAGCTGAAAGCTCGCTTTAGTTCGACGACCATGAAAGCGGTGCTTCGAATCCAGTAATCTCCACAAGGCGATTTTCCTTGTTTTCGGAGCCTTGCGAGCCTTCCTAGAATTGAATACGTGCGTCTCATTTCTGCATTTTTCTTTCTTTTACCAACTGTATTGCGAAGCTTCTGCGAGACCAACGCGACTCGGAAGTCCTCGGCTCTTTATATAAGCAGCAGCTTGTATGTGAAATGTCAAGATCGGCGCTGTTCAGTAACCTAGATAAGATCAACAGTTGGAACTGCAATCCAGGCGTGCAGAGAACGGCTATATCAAACGTAAATTACAACGCGCTTATACGAAAGCACGCCATGCAGTTCTGGACGCTAATGAACGTTGTCTCCTCTGATTGGATTGAACAGGGGCCATGCTATCATCGAGTTCCTCAAAGCAGAAACCAGACCGCAATTCGATAGCGACGGCGATGGAGATAGAGCTCTAGAGAAGCCGACGAATTAGCAGTTGTTAAATCTGGGATGATTGAATCGTTGCATGGCCCAACCGCATGCACGCGATATTCAAGCGACAGCGACAAGCGACGCGACAGGCACACCCTGTCGCGCTGTCGTGTCGCGGAGTGGAGCAACCACATGAACGCGACATCGCGAAAAACACCAAGATCGCGTCGTGCAAAAGTTAGTATTGTCCAGGTGGTCTCCGAAACCTGCTTGTGCAGGCTCATCGCTGTCGTGAATATGGACCGTTCTATGAGGGAAGTGCGCGTATAAGTGCAAGGTGCGCTGCTATGCTGCTTCTGCAGCGCTTTTGAGCGAGTGCCACGCTGGTTCGTGACAGTCCAGAGGGTATTATGGCAACAACCAGGGAGCTCCCGTTGGAAAGAAGTCATCGATGACGCGCACCTCCTTCGCGCTCTCGCGGAGAGGGAGAGAAGGCAGAGATTTTAGCCGGTGTGCATACGACCACTGACATGCGACTCTGCATATAACAGGGGAAGGGAATCAGAAGATTCCAGAGTAGAGTGTAAAAAAATTAATAATAAAATAAAATGTAAAGTGAGCGAGTAAATGTGATAGTATTTACAGGTTTAATCACTAAACCATTAGGCCTTTCTATATCATAAAATAAACCCTGTTTAAAGCTTTCCGAGAGGCCAATTTCTGAGCGGTATCGGAACAATAAATACAAAGCCTGCCGCTGTTTTGAAGGGCCGGGCATAGGACCTATATCAGGTGCCAAGTAACGCTAGCAGAGCGTGACAAATCATTTTCATTTGACGTTCAAAAGAAGATCGCTCGTGGACATACGCAGGCAATAAAGTATGTTATATGTGTCCCACAAACTCTGAGCTGCCACAGTTAATCATAGTAGGAATCGGAGGTACGCTCTATGTTTGTGAATACTACGTTCAGTCGAAGCCGATTGTATAATGCCACTGACTGACGAGGAAGTAGCCATGGAATTCTTTATCTTACTCCTGGGTCAACGGATTGCAGGAAGTTATCTCAGTGTAGCGGCAGACTCCAGAGGCAGTCCCTGTGCTCACAGACATCTTTTTGCCATGATTGAAGTGTCAACTTTTGTAGAAAATATTCTTGTGGAATTTCAGTGCTGAAGTCCATTTCAGGCAGCTTCATCCGTCTTTTCGTTTCTAGAAATACCGAGCCAGGTATCATGAAGAATGTGTCATTTCTATTTGCTTATTTTGTTTGTAGGAGAAGCCAGGCTGCTGAATCTGCTGCTGATGATGTTGCTGTTTATTACCTGAAAAAACGTGGCATGTTTCGCCACCAAAGATCCTGCTTTACCTAAAGCTGATAACTAAAGCTGAAAGCTATAAATCAGCCGTGTATATTGCGTGGGAAAATGAATGAAGCTGGCAGTGAAGAACTGATAAAAACAAAAATGCTGTCATAGCTTACTACCGATGTACAACACAGTTATATGTATGAACAATATCTCGATCGTTCCAACGTTCGGATGACTGTCACAGCCTCAGACTGAGCCCATTATCACCTTTCAGTAAAAAGCGAAAAGAACAACCGGATTATTTTTGTTTACTTAGCTGCAGTCCACAAAGCTCACGTAACACTAAATGTCTCTAATAGAATCCTGCTAATTAAACGGCCGGCAAACTTCAATAGGTTGCGCTAAAATTTAATGCGGTTAGTTTGTATATTATAACTATGAATTTGCTAGAGGGAACCGTCGGTCATAAATTTAAATCATGACTCCGCTGCTATGGAACACAGATTGCAACATAACCCCCCCCCCCTCCTCCCCCCCCCTTTTTTTTTAAAGAAAGGTTTCATGTGGTGCCGGGAATTTCGCCCATCAAAACGCGCAACAGTGTTTACTTCGCAGCCGTGAGGAATGCACGGAGACCCGCCCACATATAGCTGCGGCTTAACATTACGCGCAAGCTGACAAAAGTGAGGAGAAGAGAGATTGGTCGAATAGCCGGTTTTTCTACGGCATCTGGCTTGTGCGCCCCCCTTCCTTTTCATTCTCTTTTCCGCATACGGCCGCTAAGCCGAGGCCCCGCTAGAAAACACGGTTTTCATTTGGCTCGGCTTGTGCTTCCTTCTCCGGTCCTCCTGCGCCCTCACCACAGGCGACCGAGCGCCGAGACGATCTGTCGGGGCTGTGCTTTCCGAAAACAGTCCCTGCTAGAGCGCTGGGTCGCCGCACAACGCGAAGCGTGACCGCTATCGCTCGAACAGCTAGTCTTTCCGAGAAAACGGCGTCTGTATACGAGAAAAACAGGCTGTTATTCGCGTGTGGGTTCATATTGCGCGACACTGCCACTGTGCTGACGGCAAACCGGAGGCAGTTCAACAGCATGCCGGTGAAGGAATTCGACTTTACACACATATACAAAAAGAAGAAAAAGAAAACGAAGAGCAAGAATGAGAAATGCGGCCTTCTCGACTGCAGAGTCGCGCTTGAGCCAAGTTTACAAACTCAATACCATGGTGCGCGGCTGCCCGGCCTGATAGGTGCAGGTCTCTTACCACTCTGTGCACGTACGAAAAAAGTAACAATGAAAGAATGATTTATTTGGATGGAACTGGAAGTGCGGGCAACTACCCTGTCGCAGGCTTTTCCACAAGTTCTCCAGAAATAGTACACATACACGTACACACGGACACAGAAAAAAAAAAGAACTCCAGGGGAGAAAGAAAAAAAAATACGAAAGAAAAATGGATCTGCGCAAACCTATACACCAACGTACTGACAGCTTACGTTGAATGCATCCAATCCAGAAACCACTAAAATTATGAAATAATGAAGGAGCCAACCACGACGATCTACCGCTAAAACGATGACAATTTATGCCGGTTTTACTTTATTGTTCGCTGAGTGTTTCTTGGTATCACGCGTCGGGGCAGAGTAGCCTGTGCTTATAAGAGGCGCCAACATCCTCTTACACACATTCATTATTTGTTAATTGTGTAAGCCCCTTGTTACGAACAGCTCGTGCATACGATGCAGATATAAAGCGAATTGAAGAGCAAGAAACTGAGAAATACGAGTATATCGATAGACACTCTTTGGCACCAGCCTTCATATTAGACCTTGAAAAAAATTAACTTCTGGGGTGTTTCCGCACCAAAACCACGATCTCATTATGAGGCACGCCGTAGCGGAAGACTCCGGATTCATTTTCACCACCTGGGGTTCTTTAACGTACGGTACACCGGCGTTTTTGCATTTCGCCCCACCGAGATGCAGCCGCCGTGGCTGGAATTTCATCCTGTGCCCTCGGGCTTAGCAGCACAAAGTCAAATACACTACGCCACTACCGTATTAGCCCATAATTTTAGATGACACACGGAGAGTATTATGCGCATAAAAAAAAGCATTTGCTTAAAATGCGGTTTTCAATAAGTACAGTGCCAGGAAATACGCTCCTAAAAAGGGGTGAGTGGTTGAAATAAATGAACTTCATTCGCCACAAACTCTAACGGTGCCTGGCAAACGTTTCCCGTAGACTAATAGCCCTCAACAGCACCATAGGTGGAACCGCGCAATTCCCAGACGAAGCGGTCTTGTACGTCCGCGGACCAATTCCAGGAAGAGATGCCGAAATCACAAGAGTGGTGTTACGTTATTACAGGGGAAATTACCCGTCTTTATAAATTCCCGTATAATCGTTCTTCAAGGTGGCTTTTATTGTTTGCTGTTATGTTATGAACTTGAAAACCAATTTTTAAAATTTATATACCGCGGTTAGATGCCAAAAACTGCGTCTCCATGCACGTGAAGAAAATGACAATGTCCATCATCTCCTCATGTTTTCTATGGTAAAAACTGCATTTCATTGCTAAAGGCAGAGATGAAGATGGAACTACGTGTAGTACAATGCCATGTTGCTGTCGCGTCCGGTATTTTCACGTAATCTCAGTTATTTCGAAACACACCTCAAGGCTGCTTTCGGCCATCTGGTACAACACAGAGGTCTGTATCAATTGATTGTCAAATTCCTCGAAAGTGGACGACAAGAATATGAGTAAATCACTTCTTAACAGTAACACATGCACCGTACTTCATACCTAGAATGAATATCTTGCGTTATCGCTTCCGAGTGAATAAAAAAAAAATGTTAAAGGCAATGTGCAATGTATTGTACAAGGGGTATTAGGAGGATATTACACTTCCGGGAACTGTTTCGGCCTCTTCTCTCTCTCCCAATGTAATGCAACTGTGCACACTCCAGTTTGCACGCTAAAATACCATTTGCGAATGCACTCCCTTTCAAACACCTGGTTTGTCCAATTTATTCGCAACGAAGCCATGCTTTTGTATATAGTTCAGAGAGAATCTGCATCCACTCCATCATGACCGCTGAAGGCCAGGCGCGCTAATTGTCCCTTATGCACCAACTGCAACTGCGCTGGGCGGCACAGAGCACTATACATCTGGTAGTATGGTGCCAGTGTTTCAATGTGAAAAGAAAGAGAAAACCGAGACAGCTTCACGAATTTGAGAGAGGAGGATTTCCTCGTGTGTGTGTGTGTAGGCAACACCTGGTGTTCCCTGAAGGGCCGCGGATATGGCGAAAGGAGCTGCCACGACTCTTCCTCGCGTTTTTATATACGACTGCGTGCGAGCACATCAATGCGCTTTGTGTTCTGTACGGCGGCGCTTAGACGGAGCAATTGCCGCCGGCACTGACTGTCAGGAAACAACGCGACAACGATTGCACTCCTGTATATACAGGGTGTTTCACGTAATTTGAACCAATGATCCAAAAAAAAAGCGGTTAACCGCAGCTGCGTGAAACCAACGACATATATGGTTTGCCGTTACGTGGCGCTCCTTATAGTATTAAGCCTGAAATGCTTTCAGCTCCCGTTGTCAGCGACCTTCAAGAGACCTTGAGCGAAAATCCAGAGCCGTTATCCAGGCACTCAGCACGAGAATGCACTCAAACGAGAACCTGCAAGGACATCCGGGCATTGTTAGAGCAAAACGAGATCATCCGGGCAACCAGTCAAAGCTTAAAAAAATTCGGTCTCTGGCCCCCAACCCCTTGTAGAGGACCGCATTACATACGCTGGTTACTACCCAAACAAGTTACAAAAAAAAATATAGTTTCCGATTTCTTCCCAATGTTTGTTCACAATATCACTCAAGCTGTAACTTCTAGTACGCTGTAGTTTAACTTGTCATTTCCAATAGCGACGTTCAAAAGGCAGATACAGTGCACCATACACTTGATTATAATCTTTTGGTGCTGATAGGGTTGCCTGTGCTCTTTTCAACGCCAGCGGTCCACGAGTTCCACGGCGCGGGTTTTGCGCCGCCTCCTTCGAGAGATGGCGCCACGCTGCGTGTTCAGGCCAGTGGCGTCCGGCGCGCCGCGGATGGTTGTTTGGCCGAAACGAGACTTGCAACGAGGTTCAGTTCGAAACAGGTTCATTTCGGCTCAGCAAGCTTTCAGGCCTGCGTCGCGGCACCAATCTGCTTTGCCGATAGCCATTTCATTCTTACGTCTACTCTCAATTACGAGGAAGCCAGCATTTTTTTGTATTCCGCTTAATTAGTTAATTAACTATGATCAATTATGAAATTTTTAAACATTCACTTTAAGGTCAAGTGCGTTTCGTTACGTTGCAGAGGGGATTCAGAAACGAGCGATGCAATTTTTTGTGGCAACGTGCATGCTGCGTGGTGATTTCTTTCGGCGTTCAAAGAAAGCTTGCGAAATATGAAATAAAACCGCGTGACTGCGCTCATACGCTATCGTATTGCAGCGCTCTCAACCGTTCTTCGAGCGAAATAACCACTCATCAAAGACGGCGACCCGTATTTGCCGCATGCCGCCCTGGAAGGTGCTGCCGCACTGTGAGTGAGTGGCCGCGGTCTATAGACCGCGGCCACTCACTGCCATGGTCCGCGCGCACTGTTCTTTCGCTCGAAGCATGGTTGAGAGCGCTGCAATACGATAGTGCATGAGCGCAGTCACGCGGTTTGATTTCATATTTCGCAAGCTTTCTTTGAACGCCGAAAAAAATCACGACGCCGTATGCACGTTGCCACAAAAAATTGGATCGGCCGTTTCAGAATCTCCTATACAACATAACGAAACGCACTCGGCCCTAAAGTGAATATGAAGAATGTCGCATAATTGATCGTAGTTAATTAACTAATTAGACGGAATATAAAAACAAACCATGTGTCTTTGGTTTCACCCAACTGCGGTTAACCACTTTTTTAAAATCCTTCGTTCAAGTTACGTGAATTACCTTGTATGTACAGCGAGTATACCGATGGGCGTGCTTCGTCGGCGACATCCGCGCGAGGCGACACAACAGTTGAAGCGGCATCCCTATCTTGCCTTCGCTGCACCTTGAGTCGGCGCCTACTCCCTTTCCCCTCGCTCTCTTTCCTTTTCAATGCGTGCGCACTGATATCTGTGCGAGCCTAGCAGCTTCTCTAGACTTTCCTCGAGCACTATAGCTTCAATACTGCAGTTTCAATGTGTACCATATCTTTACTTTTAACTACAGTAATGTAAAAATAAAAGCAATAAGTTGATTAGATCAATATCTGATTATGCAATTGCACATTGCGATTTGCCCGCAAGCTACATCCGCCTCTTGCGGTAATCCATCCCCAGCGGCGGATCAGCTTGTAGTGATAAAGTATTTTTTTTTCCGAAACTCTATTTTCATAGCGTTCACGGTAATAGGTTGGTTATGGGAAGAGAAAATGACGGTCATAATTTCAATTCTTGAATTTCACGCCGAAACTCCTATGCCGGCACGTCAGTGTGACGTAAATTGTATTTGGGCTGTTATGGTGGGGCAGTAGAAATACTTGTCAAGTGCGTACTCCTTCGCCCGTGTAGGGTAGCAAACCGGACGTGCCTGCACCTGGTTGACCTCCCTACCTTCCTTTCTCCTCCTCTTCCTTCCAAGTTCGTTCTTTGGCACTTTCCTAATACAATGTAGTCCATCTTTACGAATAAAAAGTAGTAACTTGGCCCTAGGACAGACTGTCAAAATTTATGATTTCACGGCCAACTGGTGCAGGAACTTCAACGAGGCGTCGCTCACCCATATCTCGTTCTTACATTTTATTGCGATAGCAATTATATGGACACTCAAAAGCAGATTTCTGCCGTCGGCGTCGCCGTCGCCGTCGCCGTCGCCGTGAGGTTCCGTATGACGTCAATGGAGATTAAATCGTCGCCGCGCGCCGCCGAACGCTGTATGTGCGAGTGAAAGGCAGCGAGGGACGCGCGCTTTCACGGGGAGTGAACGCACGGCGGAGAACAAACGCGCGTTCTGTGCCGTGCTCCCTTAAGGGCTGCAGAAGTAGGCGTCTCTTTCCTCCTTTACAATCACCATATATGTAGAGCAAACGCGCCTTCTTCTGACGCACGAAAGGCCGTGGGGGGGAGGGGGAGGGAAGGGAGGCGACGTTTAGCTGCGGCACCAAGTGCCTATTTATATCAGAGGCTCCGGCAACAGTCACCAACGCCGCACGCATTTTGAGCGAACGCGGGCAAAACGCCGGCGGCGTCGACAACAGTTCTGCGTGTTGCCGGTGCTGCTGCATGTCGAAGTTTACACAGCTGATAAAGCTACTATCATTACTCCGTATAGCTCTCTACAAATTTGCTATCGCAATTGATGCTTCGCCTTTCAGGTGAAACTGCGACAACTTTTTTTTTCACGCTTACTAAGCCTGTATTTAATAGTATGAGTGGCTTCATCTTTGTCAAAACCAGAAAGAAGATCGGCACCTTTTAGATTTTTACGGAGCAAAAAAGCTGTTCAATAGTCCGTATTATTTATCTTATTTATTTCACAATACTGGAGGCCATGACAGGCCCAAGCAGGAGTGGGAAATCAAAACAAAATTAGTATAAATCGGGATTACAAATGAATAACGCCATTAGCAATCAAACACGGTTACATCACTACACATATAATACGTACTTAGTAACAAGCAAAAAGAAAACTAAAAAAAAAACAATTTCTCCAGTGCCGTTTGAAAATCAGCCTCCTCAAAAATGGTTTTAGGAAGTGCGTTCTAGTCAGAAATTGTCTGGGGAAAGAAACTGTGTTTAAATGCATTGGTTTTAGCAAATATCGGCTTCAGTGCATGCTCATGATTGTGTCGAGTCTTTCTGGTGTCTAAGGGTTTCACGTATGAAGGTATGGACATGTCAAATTTACCTTTCAACATGTTATGCAAGAACACTATCCGAGCATATTTTCGACGCACCTGTAATGTTGTAATCCCGTGTTCTTGCATAAGTTTAGTAGGGGAGTCACACCTTTTATATTTACCAAAAATGAATCTGATTGCCTTTCTTTGAATGATCCCATTCGGCTGCTCAAACCCCCAAAGAAGCGGCGGATTCACTAAATGATATTACGAAAGGGCTTGTAGCACGGTTTTGATCGCAGTGTTCCAGACCTAGACGGTTTAAAAGTTCGACATCCGAGTTTGTAGAAGTTGCCATGACAGAATTATCCAATGTAATCTTAACCGCACACAATCGGCTCCTGGACCAGACCGTATCACGATTGATGTGATTAAATTATTGTTTAACTATTTCCCAAATGAGCTCTTGGATATAGTTAACTGTTCACTACAACATTCAAGGATTCCGACATCTGGGAAAATTGCAAAAATTGTCATTTTATTTAAAAATCAAAACCTCGATTATGGCTTGGACAACATTCGGCCAATTGCCCTTACGTCGAATCTAGTCAACATTGTAGAAAAAGTAATACATCTCTGGCTCAATTAATTTACTTCTCAGAGTATTCTGTGCTTCGAGACAAATAGGGTTTGGGCCTGAATGTTCCATATGGCCAGCTCACGTTGATTCAGAAAGCCACATTCGACTCGCAGGACTATCAGGAGATTGGCAGACGTAGAACATACAGAAATACCAAAACTGGTTGGACCCATAGCCAAAGGCTCAGAGATGTATCAGCATTGGTAATCTTAGATATTTTAAAAGCATATGTCGAACATGGAATTTTAATTTCTAGATTAGCAAGCTGTGCTGTTCCAGACTGTTTAGTGGAATGGATACAAGAGTTGCTTTCTGGTAGAGAATTCTTTAGTTTCAAGGATGGGGTGACACCGGGTATATCATATAAACAGACGAGGGGCGTACCACAGGGATCAGTTCTTTCACCATTTTTGTTTAATATTTTATTACCTTCTGTCCCAGTTAATCAAGATGCGCAACTCTATCTCTATGCTGATAACATTGCATTTTTATCCTCATCACGGGATATCAATACGCTATACCAAATTTTGCAATCATAATTGTCTGAACTTGAGTTCTGGCTGGATGGACTGTCGTTTTAACTTAATGTCAAGAAATGATCATCACTTGTGTTTTCATTGTCGAATCCTGTTTTTATTTCTCTTCATTATCGAAATGAACCGATACCCCAAGTTGCAGCTTTGAAGTACTTAAGGGTAACCTGTGATGGTAAGCTAAACTGGCAGCAGCAAATCGAAGAAAATGCTAGTAAAGGAGAACGTGCAATGGCATTGTTACGCCGGCTCAGTAATAAAAACACTGGGATGCGTAGAGCTACATTGCTGATGATTTATAAACTTTACGTCCGCCCCATTCTCGAATTCGGCTGTGTTCCTTTTTCAAGATGTGCAGCATACAAGCTAAGACCTTTAATACTACTGGAAAGGCAAGCGCTGCGTCTTTGCCTTGGGCTGCCAAGTTTGGTAGCTAACAATTTGCTTTATCTGGAGTCTAGAATTATTCCGCTTGAATACAGATTTAAGCAACTCACTGTCCTGACTTTCCTGAAGCTTTACGATGCATCCCTCTCCCATTTGCAACCCGTTTTCATCAATTTCTCCCGAATCATTTTTCAGAACTTGTTGGCGGCGTTACCGACAGCCACAAGTTGTTTTTGTTCAGGCGCTGTTATCAAAACTTCAAGTTCGTCCACCGAACCTGATTTCTCCAAAATCTAATTCGTTCAAGGTAAAACTGATTTTTGATGTTATTTTTCCAAGACATGCAAAACTTCAGTTTATGTATAGGCCCTCTCAAAATTTGTGTTTTCAGTTAGTTGCCAAATGCTTTCTTCTGAATGTTCGCCTGTACGCCTTGTGGTATGTTGTTCGGTGTGCGTTTCAATCCATCCAGTGTGACCAATCTCCACCGTGGGTACGAGCCATGTTTTGAGACAACAACAACATCAAAAAATGAAAATTCGACTTATGTCCTTCTATATCTGGCATATCAAGTAAACTGCCTGCCTTTGAGTGACATTACCCGATTTTTCTGCTCTGCGCTGTGCTTCTTGCTTCTTTAAGGTATTTCATGTCACGGTTTTCTATCTTCGTCAACGTAATGAGATCGTTGCCGCGTGTCCATATGGACGCTGCATACATGTATATATGCAGGATATCGCAGCAATTAATGTCTGAAAAGATGCAAACACATGCCTTCCTTCCTTGTGTGACGCTTATCAGTAGCCATGTACATTGACTTCTGGAACTCCTGTACAAGAGGTGCAGTTGTATATCCTAACATTCAGTCTTAAGAATGGACTGGTGTGTAAGACGCGCCTGAACGTCCACTTGTCCATCATCAGTTCTTAATGGATAGGCCTTATTACCAGGCTGCAAGGATGAAAGGATGAAAAATGACTGGGAGTGAGACCTACGTACACAGACGTGCTGTCACGTTACACAGACGTGACGAGATTATTTCTATTCCTTTATCCAGCGAAAGAAAAAGACGAGTGTTAAAAACTCAATAAATGCAGTGCCGTCACGGTCCTGGGACAGCACATCGTAACAAGCACTTTTCCACCCATCATCAGTCCGCGCACGTATCGTTCGAACCGCTCCCATCAGCCAACCAGCTATTTATCACCGAGGTATTCTTATTGCTAAGCTCCGAGTGATGGCGCTGTGCGTAATTGCGCTGTACCGAATCACACTCGTGCGGCTCGCAAACGTAAGTGTTAAACCCCGACTTAATCAGTGCTACAAAACGCAGACCCAACAAAAAGTTTTCTTATATTTTCTTTCTTTTCTTTTTCTTTCTTTCTTGTATGTGTCCCTGAATTTGCACTTTTGACCAGCGCTGAATTGGTGATTTAGAGGAGTCCGGTTGCTCCACCCTGTGTAAACGTACATTTCATGTGTCGATTATAACGCGTCGCGTTACACATGCTTCGAGGATATGTATAGTGAAAGACGGACGGAGACGTGTGATGTGATCGCATGTTGCTTTTCGAGGGCGAAATTGCTTGTGCCATGGGTCGAACTTGCAGCTCTGCTGCAGTTGACCACTACGCGTAGTTTATGCAAAAGGCGGCAGCTGAATAAAAAAAGAAAAGAAAAGAAAGAAAGAAAGAAAGAAAGAAAGGTAAAGGAAAGCAGGAAGGAGGGGGTGAAAAAATTGGTGTGGTTTAGCTTTGGTTAACCCTGGTTGATAGCGAAAGCTTCACTGCCCTGGCTAGGCCCATTGTCGAGCTATGGCCGAGGTGTGGTTTTGCAATGATATACAGACATGTTTGCAATGAATACATTTTTTATGCCTATGAAGATACTGCCGTGATCAGCAAAGTAGTGAGACTTGGTTGCAACTCGCAGCCTGGCCCAACTCTACTCGGGCAATGGCGGCAATGTCTCCTTTCAGGGCTCCGTAAAGGCCTAAATATAGTCAGACGTAGCGTGAACGCGCGCACACGTTATGTCACGTTGCCGAGAACAGCAGCAGGACCGATTGTTTGACGTACTGGCGCCGCCAACGTAACCGGACGCGCGGCTAATGCGCTCCGACGCGCCCGGCGTCTACGTAACCTGACGCGCAGCCAATGGGCTCCGACGCGCCCGCCGTGTGATGACGCTCGCCCGCGTGCCGATAACGTCGGACTATAAACGCGCCTTAATGCTTTCTTGTGGTTTGACCTCTAGCTCTCAAGGTGAAAACTGTCGAGTCGCCGACGGCTGCCCGAGGTAGCGTACCGAAGCTTCCACTTCAAAAATAACAAAAATGAAAAAGAACGAACAAGCAGAGACCGTGGAACCAGTATTGATGCAAGATACGACGGTGAAAGAAGGCGTCTCATAACAACGGTCCCTAGCAGCAATTACATGCATCTGGAGAGGGAATACGGCATCATTATGGCCTGTACTACGCATGAGCATTTATAGTGCGTCGCACCCAAGAACCACATTCTTTGTCCGGTATATGCTCACATGTTTATCATTAATTTTTTTTCTGACTGAAGAATTCAAGAGCTCCTCCTCATTTTCAATAATCATTGTAAATACCGGGTGTTTCAGCGAACACTTTCAAAGATTTTTAAAGGTTGCCTGTAGCAGATAGCACAATTCTAGTTCATGAGCTGGTCTCGAAGAGGCGGAAATTACTTGCACAAGAAATTGAAATGCATAATCGACTAATGAACAGAGGTTATCTAATTAAGTTTCTAACTAATTACCTTATGGTTCATAATACAATTTACAAATTCCAGCCGTGGAGTTCGTAAGGCGGATCCACTTGGAACGAATTCTCAGGATGACACCAGTTTCGAGATATTAAGTATTCGAACTTTGCGGAGAAATGCATTGGCGTTCCAGTTAATTCTTAACAAAACGTCGTTTTATGCATTGAAGCACAAAAGTAACTAAATTAGTAATCTTAGTTAGTAAATGTTTCTAACTAATTCAGTAATTAAAAACTTAATTAGCGAATCTGATAATTCGTCGATTATGCATTTAATCTAGTTTTTTTTTTTTTCAAGTAATGTCCGCCTCTTCGAGTAGACCAGCTCATGAACTAGAATTCTGCTATCTGCCGCAGGCAACCTTTACACATTTTTGAAAGTGTTCGCTGAAAACCCCGGTATAAGACTTCACCTATTCATGTCTAAAAAGCAAGCGCGTTTGTAAAACGTGAAGGCGAAAGCCTGCCACCTGTGGAAGAAGACGACGATGAACGCGCGAGCAGAGGCACGAGCGCTTCTCTGTGACCACGTGACGTGTGCAATCAGGCACGCACTAGGCACACCTTTACTAAGCCACAACCTTGGAGCAGCCGTGGCTTCAGGAAAGCGTGCTCGTCTCGCACCGCGGAGGCCCGCGGTTTCGACTCCCACCCAGAACGAAATTTATCAAATTTTCTTTTCGAAGCCATTAATTTACTTTGTTTACAGTAGCCTCCCTGAGAAATCTGACGTCTGTCCGAGCATTTTTAGATGTGTACTTATGGTGAACTGGTGTCATCCTGAGAATTCGTTCCAAGTGGATCCGCCTTACGAACTACACGGCTGGAATTTGTAAATTGTATTATGAACCATAAGGTAATTAGTTAGAAACTTAATTAGATAACCTCTGTTAATTAGTCGATTATGAATTTCAATTTCTTGTGCAAGTAATTTCCGCCTCTTCGAGACCAGCTCATTTTATCGCAGCCGTATAATCGGCACTCTCTGTGGCATCGGCCATTTTTCATCACGGCACAGTTTCGCCAAGGTCACCGTAAGGTCACCGCCAAGGACACCGTCAGCATAGCCACCTATGGCTTTCGGCTTAATAAGTACTATTATGTGACGCCAGATGCATGCGTTGGTGAAGCTTTCACGTAGCTCGCTCAATTTGCGGGGACCATGACGGGCTTGCTTCTATGTAGGCACTGAAAAAAAATATTCCACCTGCCGAAGAAGGCTGCTAGGGTATGCAACGTTGACAGGAATGGCAACAGTGCAAGGCCAAATTATGACCAATCGTAGCCTGCCCGCCAATCACGTGTCCCTGATTTATACTGTTCGGCATTAATTCCCGCGGGATCGAACCCGCAACCTTGAGCTCAGCAGCTCAACGCCATAGACACTGCGCGGGCTATCACGGCGGGTCCCTCAATAAAATCGCATAATTGCTTAACCCTGAGCACAAGCCTTTTTCAGAACCCACGCGCACATTTGCAACTAGGTATTTATCGCAGCCGTATAATCGGCACTGCTCACAACGGCGTCTGGCTCCGCACGCATCTGTCCATTCGTTCTTAATTTACGTTCCTCTCGTCTGCGCTCCCTTCGTGAGTATAGGCGTCTGTAAGATCACCAATTTCGCAATCAAACGCAATATGTGGTGGTCCAATCAGACCGTCTTCTTTATTCCGGATACTTCCTGAATGATCAACTCGATAGAACGACGCGCATGCGGATCTTACTTAGAATGGTGGCCTATCGCCACTTGAATGTGCCAATGCCGATCGCGCAAGAGGAATGTTTTCTCTTTAAGTAGAGAGTAACCAGTGAACGGCTGATAAGTAGTTGTTAAGTCTACCTGTCACGAAAAATATAAAACAAGCCTCGTGGGCGCAGTGCAAGAAGATAATAGATTCTTATAAGTAAACCACCGATCAACTACTAACGTGAGCGCCATCATAACTAATATGTGTCCGGCGTTGCTCAAGTGCGTGCCATGCCTATGCAACCAAAAGGCTGTTGCGCCACCGTACGCTTAACGCTGTGCCATCCTGCATTCTGCCGTATGTCAAGTCTGACTGTGTGACAGCATATTCAACAGTCGTCACTGCACAATTCATTTCTAACAGGCCCCCATTACCGATCTCATCTCTCATAAATTCATCGGTCACTTAGTATATGAAACTGTCAACCCATCATCAGCCGTTGTCTTCGGCATTGCGAATTCCTAGTCTTCTTTTTTTTTGAGTTGCCACGCGGCATCACCTTACGATGAAATTAAATGTAAGCATGTTTAATTGGTGGTTAGATTTGTGTTGCGGTGTCCTGCAGAGGCACACAACTTCAGGAGCTCTGAAGTGGCAGTAAGAACATTACTTCAGAAATCAAGAATATCTGTACAACATTGCAATAAAATCTTGCAAATAAATCATGCACGACGATTATTTAGCTCAAGTACCGAATTACTCAAAAAGGGCGTCCCAATAAATGTCCTAACACCCGAGTTAATTCACCACGTTGCGAAGAAGCGCCTGTCCACTTTTATTTGCCACACGGACAACGGTATGCACGTAGTATGCGATGGACATAACTATTGGAGTTGGTAACTCTCGTTAAACTTCGCAACTATGAAGCGTCTAAGGAATATTGATATCACGCAAAGCGGCTGCAAAGCTTTGGTACGAGAACAACCCGGTTTCAGCATACGAAGCCTGGCTATCAATAAATTTAGAGCTCACTTATCATCGCAATACAGCTTGTATGTTTCCTCATACGAATTAGTAGGTCCGGCGGGGTGCTCTAAAACGACTAATCGAGGATGCTGTAAGACGAGTATGTCTATTATATTATAATATAAGTGTCCAGATAAGTGCGGACGAGAATATCCCATGTGCACCTGCAGAATAGTTCCTTTATGCATGTGCTTGGTACGCGTATGTATGCGTTTTTCTGCACGTGTGCGCTTGTTTTTATAATAGGAGAAGGCCAGCAAGCTTGCAAAAGGAAAAGGCAGACATAAACAAAGCGACCGAAGGTGGCTGGCTGGTTATGCGTGTGTTTTGTGTGTGCGTGCCTGCGTCCCTGCGTTCGTGTTTGGGGGGGAGGGGGGGGCATTCTGTAAGCAGATATATATATATATATATATATATATATATATATATATATATATATATATATATATAGGACTCTCAGCAATACAGCTTACATATTTGCCTGGGCTGCAGCGCTCAGTCACTACGTGGTCACTACCCTCAAGCGAGCTGATAAACACACACACACGCACACGGCTTCTATCGCGTTCTGCATGCCCGGTGGAAAATCCAGCAAATGGGTTTCTCCACACAGCATCTTCTAACTACATTGTTTTCGTCTAGGGTAATCATTTTCACTGTGTCCGGTTGTGGACGCGTGGCACATCAGTCAGAGATTCTGTGGCACGCCCGCCACTGGTATGCGCGTTAAGCGTTGTGCGTTGGTTATACAAGATGAAATTAAGGAATGATTAGGTTTAGTAGTTTCCAAGTATACCCATTCCACAGGGGTTTAAATCCTGTCAAAGGAAGGCAGTACGAGGGAAGAAGGAAAGGACAACTGTGCTGAATGTGTTCCCACCTGTCATTAAATACGCGACAACCGCCACCGGTTACACGAAATTGCGAGATAGTTTAATTAGCATGACCAGTCTCACAAGAAGGCCTTTTTTAGACAGGGTGTAAACATGGTGTTATAGCGGAAATAGATTAATTTACCAACTCTACTCCCCTTACCCCTCTTCCGTTGGCAGATTTTAGCAACTTGTCTTATCAATCATCTTCCCTATTTCTTGCATTCACGTATATGCGCAACAACTTTTCATAAACATTATATTTAACGATTGCAACGTGCAAATAAAGTAAGGCAGAAAGTTCTCGGAAAAGTAGCATGCATGTTAAGATGCTTCTAGCAGAGAGATTCACATTTATAAGTGCTAGGCATAATTAATTTCAAATCATGTTTGATTGAAAATGTCTTCCGCTTCCTCACAATGGAATGTGAACTCACCTCTCACGAGCCTTACGCAATGTTCCACCGACGCTCATTTGATGACATGTGTTCGCCCCTAGACAGTGAGAAAGACGGCATTACTCCAAGTATTATGATGTTTCAAGGCTCTGCGTGAGTCATACAAAGGAGAATAACAGCATAAATAAGAAAACTACAGCCGACAGAATATACTACTAGCGCTAGCGCGCATAGGAAATCATTTCGCAACAAGAAGGGATATCCCAAGCACGGACAGTTCAGCTCGCGGTGAAAAATAACAGCGCGTGTATTATCCAATCTGCATGAGCCACCTATCGCAAGCTCTTGTACATATACGCCGACTTAGCCCCGTAATACTGTAAGGCACCTCGCGACGACCATGCCACACAAGGGCCCGCATATACAATAAGGCAATCGGTGGAAGGGGCCGAGTTTCCGCGTTTCCCGCGGGTTTGTTTACAAACGAGGACTCACCCTCGAACGACTACAGCCTCGGCCGTGCATGGCACGACCGCTCTATTAGCCAAGCTCGCACTAAAGGAACCGTGGGTTTTTCATCTGAGGCCACATGTAAGGTCAGACACGCGTACACGTTCTGTGCTCCGGCCGCATGGTCAACACTCGGAGCTCAGAAATCAACGCCGACGTAGCGTAATTGCCTCCTCAACGCCAGAGTGCGCAAAGCCGACTCTTGATAAGCGTCAACACGGTTGTTTTCTGGATGAGCGACCTTTGGGCCGCTTCTGCGTTCGAAGAGGAAAGTGACCCTGATGGCAGCTAAGGACGTGCGAAAGGGCGGGCGCGGGTCAGCTTAAGAAATTTTGCATAGGAATGCTGGCGCGAAAGTATGCGTAAAACTGTGACGACATATCCTCCCACGCTGTACGCTGCCCTAGGTCACAAGGCGTGCGCGGTTTGCAAATTTGAGAGAGTGGCGCCTGGTGCTCAGCGCCGCGGCCATGTTTGCTGCAGATTCGCCATCAAAACTTCACGGCTTTTCCTCGCCTCTTCAAAGGCCGGAGAAAAGGAGTACCGGGGGCAGCTCCGCTTTTCCTACGAAAAACCCCAAATTCAATTAGTGTATATATATGTACGCAGCCCCATCTGTCAGGAAACCCAGCCAGCCGAGTTCATATAGAAGGTTGCTCGTGTACGCCCGTGCAGCAAAGAACGCAGGGACAATGCAATGGTCTGACGAGATTATGACGTTAGTTCAGCTGCATATGCAGACTGAGGAAGTGGCGGGCGCACTTTTTCCCGCGCGCGAAATACTGTTCGTAAAGTATTTTTCAAGCTCATTTCTTTGAACCTTCTCTTTATACCTCAGCCATTGCATACTCCGTTACTGCCCGCGTTCTGGGTGGTACAGAGACGGTTCCTGGTACAGCACGCGCAGCGCAGCTCGAGCTGACATGTTTAGCCGCACTGTGCCATTTAGCAGCGATTGATTTAGAGGAATCCTCAGCAGCGTGTGTAGCTGTTTGCCATTATCGTAGGTCATCGTCAGTTCCGTGAACTGCAGTAGCTCCCTGTTGATGAAAATCATCAAGTTTTCATGCGGAACGTTGAAATATGAAGCAAAAAATTGTAAAATATAATTTAAAGAGAACTTCGGATCGCGCTCACCAACAGTTCGCAGAAAGTTCAAGCACGGGAATTGTACGTCACAACAAATACTTTTTTCACTTTCAGTTCGAGTAAGCAACAATGCAGCAAGGGAATATGCACGTAAAAATAGTGCACGCAGAACATACATACTGTGCATCGCTCGATAGTAATTCGCAGCAACTGTCGGAGCAGATCAAGTTTGGAATACCGACCTGACAAGACGTTACAGCATAGCGCTACAAATGCACTGCTACAATTATAAGGACAGCAAACCAGCACAGGAGCAATCACTAGTTTTGATTGTTATCTTGTGCTATCGTCTAACAGCTAGGCTAGAATTTTGTAGCGATGCCTTTTGCGATCCTATTCCTTTTCGCGCTTCATCTGTGGTCAGAGCGACGTTCCGACCGCGTTACCAATAGGATTATTCGGCCGTGAATGGTGAATGATAAGGGCATAGAATCGAGCGGAGGGCATCGCTACAAAATCTCTGCCCTGTGCATGATTGCGTGCACGTACTCCGAGGCGCAAAGTATAACATCCGTGGAAAATGACGGAGACAGAAAAGAATGCCGTTCTTTGGAGGCGTTCTTTTTCTCTCCTTCTTTTCCCACGGGTTTTATATTTGCGCCAAGTACGTCGGATTTCCTATGCACCAACTCGCCCAACATAGTACTCTGTCATATGCTCTCTCTCTCTTTTCTTCTTATATCTACCTCTCCCGCCGCCCATGTAGAGGAGCAAACCGAAATTTTTGTTCTTGTTAACCTTCCTGCATTTCTTCTTTCCCTCGTCTTTATCTCTCTCTCAGCAATTCTTGTCCATTCGAGGAATTGTTTTAAGGCGCTAACTGCACCCTTCTTCAGTTCTGTTGTTGAACATGGCCCCGAGATTTACGGAGTTAAACTCCGTAATTTGAACTCTTCCTGCGCGCAGGTGATGCAGGGCGGGTGCGCGGTGCCGCCGACGAAGCCCAAAGGCCGCCCCAAGAAGAACTCCATCCCGTCCCTCGCCCAGTGCCAGCAGGCGCAGCGGCAGCTCGCCATGGCCGCCGCCTCTGCACGGCAGCCAGCCACGGACAGCATGGCGTCCTTCGAGACACGAAACGGCTATACTGGATGAAACGACCCCGACATCTAGAGCAGTGGTTACTCTCAAACTCATAGTCGTCATGGAGGCCATTCCCGCGCATAGGTCAGATGCCATTGAACAAGACTTCTTTCTATAATGCCGAGGCATTCACAGAAATACAAGTATCAAATTCGGAGTTGAATTACGATGAACGTGTTATGTTAGAGTCTTTCAGGGTTACGTTCAAGGTAAATCACACGGCTCTTCTAGTCAACGATCAGTGAGAAAAGTGACGCTGCGTACCGTAGACGATGGTTCTCACTTCGGGTTCGATTGAATGCAGTCGCAAGGTCACTTTACATTCAACCATCTTTACTGTATCCTATTTCATGTGGCGTAATACGGAGATCGTCTCCTCGCAGGCTTAGGTCTGAGCCACTCAGCCGTCAAACACCCCATCCCCGTCACCGTCATGACACCAGCATCCGTCATGAGACAGCGTTACCTAGCAGGTTCCTGCTGACAAATGGGACGCCGGCGACGTTAGGATCACCAGCCAACGTCACCGGCGGGCCATTTTAACAGCGGAGCTGTTTAAGCCGGAGGTTGGCCCGTATAACGCAGACCAGAAATTGCGCCTGGCGATGAAGACACCGCGCGTTGCCTAGCCACAACTTGGCCCAGCTGCGCCTCGCCTCGCCGCCGCTCCGCGCCGCCGCGCCGAGGTGCTACGACCGCGCACCTGCTCCGTCTGACAGCCATGGCGTCACTTCGCGTCGCCTAGCAACCACATGTGTCTCGCTTCGCCTAGACATGTCAACGCTTCGCCAGGCCGCGTCTTGAAGTGCGTCGTGCGACCAAGCGAGAATCTGCGCGTCGGCGGCGAGCCGATCCGGAATACCGTGCCGAAGCTGCATCCGAGAAGAGGCGTCGTCGAGTCAAAGATCCCGAGTTTCGAGAACGAGAACGCGAGAGTCTGCATTTGAGTATCCAGCATCGTCGGGATAGCGATCCTGGCTATAGCTTGTTCGATCACAAGCTCCGCTGTTTGCTCCAGCCTTGCACTACTAGGGCAAGCTGCGCTCTTTTATTTTATTTTATTTTATTTTATTTTATTATTATTTTTTTTTTGAGGAGAAACCAGCGAGGAAATGCTTTCTCAGATGATGGACGCCGGTGCTATGACTGTGATGGGGATGGGGAGTTTGACAGCTTTGTGATCGTCGCTATTGCCTAGCCAGGCGCCTTTGACTGTCGATGTACAGACAAGGCTAATCAATGGTGTTAAAGATCCGATCGTCCTAACGTTTTCAAGCTCTCTTCAAGACCGCGGGAATCCGTCCGCCGCAGCCTGGTGCAGAGGAAGCTGGTGGAATATCGCGCCAGACTTGGACTGACGGCCACGTCACAATGAGGCTTTGAGTGGGGTTTGTAATCGATAACGTTCCACGGTAACAATTCTAATCTGAGCCAGCTGGTTAACTTTGTGGAAGCAAACAAGAAGGGAGAGAATAAAGGGCCGAATCGCAATCCAATTTATAGCGAAGCCCCCTGTTGGTGCGACTACAGCCTCACCACTAACGACCTTTAACAACGGCCTATGGCTCCGATCAGAAATTCATGAAATTTTGGTAAGTGCCCCAAGGCATCTAGTTAGCTCCTAAGCATGTAACTTAGGTCACACAGCCGTCTCGTCACCTGCACCCAAGACTTCTAATTGCGCGCATTATCTGTCAGTGTTATTTTTACTCTGCGTGTCTGTCGAGGAGGCCCAAAGCGTCAGTAGGTATTTCTCAATTATGTGGCACTGGGGTAAACACTACTGTAAGTGTATATCAATCAAAAGCACCGTAATGCGAACGCACGCGTAGGTGCACAGCTTGTACAGGTTGTCGTGTACAGGCTCCATGCTTTACTATAAATTTCTTGATTATGCTTCATGAACTGTAACAATGCCCGAGTAACAATGCTCTGGAGAATGTCGCGTTCGGTCTCATAAAGATGACAAAAACACAACACGTGCTCCACCGTTTCCTCACAGTTGCACGAGTCACAGATTGGTGTGTCGGACATGCCCTGGAGGAAAGCGTACGCTTTCGTCTCAGTGACCGATTGTGAAGTGTTGGACAACCGCACGTGTTCATACTGCGAGTGCTTTCTTCCCTCTCTCTCCTTTCTTTTCATCCCTTTAAACCCCTTCCCCCGTGTAGGGTAGCAAACCGGACGTGCGTCTGGTTAACCTCCCTGCCTTTCCTTTCTTCTTTTTCCTCCTCCTCCTCTCGATTATGCTTAACTGAGGTAAAATCTACCATTGGTGCGAATCAATCGACAGCGCAATAGTGCGAACGCACGTGTATGTGCACGGCATGTCTCTTCACGACAGTCCGTCATCTGCTAAACGTAGAAACTCGAGCACTGTCGCGAGCGGCAAAGCACGTGTGCCTTCTATCCAGTGCCAAATGTCTTGCGGATTTCGATAAGCATAGTATCTTACAGGCCGATTAAGAACGCATGAAGAAGGAAGTATCCCTGCAGGTGACGGGATCTTGCTAGTAAATGGGAGGGCCCACGCCTGATTCGAAACATTCAAAGACGTTAGCACATGTCTTGGGTGCACGAGACAACAGGGATGACAAGCTTCCTGGAACATCTAACGGCGCGTTATGTTGCTATGCCAGCACATCACAATCGTTTATGTCCAAGGGATAGAGCGAAGTTCAGCGTCGATCTTCGAGTTGGTTATGCCAGTGCTCGGCAGCGGGGCGAATTCATCGGAGATCATGCGAACACGGCGGCTGTGCATGATCCTCAATTTCCCGTCAGCAATCTGCAACAGAAGTTATGCTGAAAGAGTGCAGTTAGTCCACTTTCTACAATGCTCGTACAGACTACCAAGGTTTATAACACATGCAAGCACAAAAACAATGATTTAGTCGCTGGCAAGGAGTGAAATGAGGCCTACTGAGGATCGCTGATACAAGTTCAGATTGCAAGCCTTCTTGCCTCCTGTTGTAATAAGGCCAGCTTTGTGACCACAGCAGTTTGCAAACGCGATGACGAAATAGACAACTTTGAAATCCTCGAGTACGCATATGGCATATGACTGACAACTCGTACACCTTCTGTACACGCGATTCACACTTCTTACATTTGCTCGGAAAATGTGTTGTGTAACGAAACAAACAGAGTTACGAAAAGGGCCTTCTACGATGCGTGCTTATAGGATACAGAAAATTCAATGCCTGGCGCCACCTCTGGTGGTCGGCAACATTCTTCCGTAGAAGCGCACTCGCGTTAGAATTAGCGTGAAGTACGAGAAACGCAGCTATGCTGCGAGTCGTTCTCTACAGCAATATGGTTTGCCATGTTGTGAAATAGCAAACAGAAACAGTGCTCTGAAAGTTATATCTGCCGGCATAAACTAAAACGAGAACAAGTCAGAACGGCGTCTCATGATCGATATTGGCATGGTTCAAGCGCCATGTACTGGTGCACCGCATGTTTAGAAACGCCATGCAGCAATGTTGTATCCACTGTCGAGTGATAACACGAGCAAGGTGATGTTATGTACATTTTCGCGTTTATTTATTTTTAAATAAATAAATGTACATGTTTATTTATAAATAAATTGATTTCCTTACGTTTAGATTTATGTATTTTTTTATTTCTTCATCTAGTTTATACGACTAAACAGTAGTGTGGAACGTACTGCAACAGAATAAACGAATTAAAGGGCGAAACAGACGCGGAGAAATTACAAGACATGTTCATTCGGGAGAAGAAATATATGGGGTTCATGGAGCAGAGTTCGGGCGTCAAGGTATCATCAGATGAGAAAGACGATCGAGTAAACTGGTCGGTTATATGGTACGACCGATTGCGGCTGCATCATTGCACTAAATGTGATTTCGATGCTGGCATGGAAGAAACCGAGGCGGTTTCTGTCCCTCCATTACGGCGTCTCTCACAGGCTCCGAGTTGCTTTACGGCGTTAAACACCGTCAATAAGTCAACTTCGATGCGGTGGTGCGACGAATTATGCAGTTCGTGTATTTGTTGATAAGTTTCCAAGTGTTTCTCTCCCTGCCTTGTGTGAAAGTTTGTGTGTGTTGTGTGACTGTTTCTGTTTGCTATTTCCAAGTGTATTTGTTGATAAGTTCCAAGTGTTTCTCTCCCTGCCTTTCCTCTCCTTGCTCTATCTCTCTCTCTCCAAGTGTTTCTGTGACTCGCTTGAGGCACGTGCTATGTTTGATTTTTCAGTCCTTGAGGAATTATAAAGTTCCGGGTTCGGCTAGCAATAGTGTCAGGCCACATTAAAAACAAACTATGTGCAACAGCGTTCCGGTAGACGTGCAGATATAGGCAGCAGGGGACATTCATTGGTTAGCTTTGTTGGTTAATGCAACGAGACGTGTGGATGCTGTGACGCTGTGCGGCCTCCACGACCGGGAAACGATATACATGGCACGTTAAAACCCTTTCGATGGCACATAACGAGCGCTAGTATCGGCCCACCAATGTCACCAATGTCACCACCTTTGATTACAGAGTCCCTGGGATCGGCCCAATTTACTGGCCAGACAACCATCCTAGCAACGTCGAGGAAGAGACAAACAAAGCTTCAATTTAAAGAATATTTTGAAGCGGACTATGGTTTTGGGGGCGTTAGTTTGAATAACTGATACAACTCCGGTCAAACCAGTTGCCGTTAGAAAGGAAGGTTAAGTCACAATAACTGCACACCAGATAATTCTGCAAAATGTTTCTTTTTTATATTTAACCGACTTTAATAAATCTGACCGTTCTAGTAAGCCGCTTGTGTATCTACGGCGTCGTTTTTTGGACAGGTGGACATAACTTCAATGCTAGTTACAATGGTCGTATAGAAATGGAGTGATTAGAAGGTTAGTTAGTGTTATTTGGTTGACGCTATTCAACCATCTAATCACTGTACTGAAGGCACATAACTACATAACTAGAAATGGTTTTAGGCGCAATAAATAAGACACGGACGAAGGAACATATGTCATAGGACTTCGAATCCTGCCTGTCATTAGGCCATTTCATTTTGTGCCACAATCGGCGTTTGCAGACCATCAGCAGTGTTATTGGTGGGGTCCTGCTACTTCTTAATACGGCCAAAACAAGGTCTAAGCGATCTCACGTTGAGCAATCTACTGTCGAACTGATATGACGTTTGAATTTTGGCCGACTTTACATAATCAAGGAAACTGATTTTTAAGTTGAAAGCACCTGAATATAAATTGAGGGAAGTGGTACAGTGGCAGTCAATATTCCTGTTGTAGCTTTTAAAAATGATTTCTGTATTCCAACTGATTGTGAGCATTTTGTCAGTGTTCGTGTTCTGACTCCCTCGTTTTTAGGGGAACGATCACGGCGCATCATTCCTTAGAAGTCGTTAATTCCGTACAGCATAAAATCAAGCCCTATGGACAACAGATGGTCCCTTGATATTTGCTGCTTTCTAATATTTATACGTCCTCCGATAAGACGCTCTACGATCGTAGATGTTGCGGCTTATCGCACAACTGACATACAAATGACATGTCACAACTGACGTCATGCTTGTTGGCCAACGGCGACACTGGTTAACAAACCAGTATCACCGATTGACCACTGTTACTGATGATGACAATAAATAACTCATAAAGCAACATTTACATACAGCTAGACGTCAATGAAGCCGCGAACTGTGACAGTGCCTGCAACAGAAACCGCATTTGGCAAAACAGCATCGCATGGTTACTGATGTCGTCAACGGCGTGACTCAGAGGGGGCAACCCCAGCTGCATGCATCTCTTATACGAGTGCCGTACGTAAGACAAACACTTGTGTACGCTCGCGTTGTTTTTCTCATCTCGGGTCACGGGAGAAGACACAACAGAAAAACGAGGCGGGCGTCTATTTTCTTGAAATAAATTGTTGTGCCTTCGTCGGTCTCTGGCCGTTTGCCTTTCGCATTGGTGGAACTTTCTCCGATCCTTCACGCTAGCTGAGCGCTATCGCGCCAAGGTAAGACAATGCGCTCGTTAGAGAAAGCGTCATTATTTTCTGGAAACGCGTCGACAATCTCGTAATCGCGCGTGTTACGGCAACGCAAATGTCGGAGAACGGCGGCGTGAAAGTCAGAACAGACAATGGGGTGAGCTTATAACACCAACGAATGCAACAGTAACAAAACAAATATCTATTTCAGGGTCAAAGACGTTGTCAACAGCACAAAACATATCAAGGCCACTTTCGCAGAAGTGCATCAGCTGTACGAGCTTGTACAGCTGGTGCACCTTCACTTCAACTAAAAAAGTTACAGTGGCTTGGCTCGGCTATGCCAGGATATACGTAGCGTTAGCAAAGGTTCAGCTGATTATTCTTAGCTTTCCTGGTTGTCTCCTACGCTCAACCGCTAATTGCCAGGCAACTACTTCGGGATCCGATGAGTCAAGCTTCTCCGTTCTTCTGCGCGGTTGAGCAGCATTTGCGCTCTCCTTTTCCATGGCTATACCACACTGGCAAACGCCAGTCAGAAGCGCAGCGGCTCCAGCGCAGTGTCAGACGGCGACTGCACAGCGAGCGCGCGCCGGCGCCAGTGCGTCTACCACGGCTACGACGTCACTCCTCTGGAATGCGCAGACCGGCGGCGGTGAGTCGCGCGCGGCGGCGGAGGAGTGCGCGAGAGGTGCCGGCTCCGGTGGCTCCGGTGCGCAAGCCGTGTGACATCACTGATCCTTGCGCATGCGCAGCACGGCTCTTGATGTGCCGCGCGAAACGGGCTTGGCTAGGCCAGTGTAGCTAACGCTACAAAACATTAAAACGTCACCATGTTTGACATTTCAGTGAAATTGCAGTTATTAATTGCCGGTTACGGTGTCACGAATTGCTTTTCTTACTTATTTCATTCGTTCGATATTCGCTTAGTATGGTGTGTGTGTGAGTTAATTGTAGCAGTCCGGTGCTCTTTCGACAAAGTAGTTAGACAAAGTGCGGCTTTTGCCCTCAAATTTTCTTTGTTTACAGATGACTGTAACATGTATTTAAGTGTACTCATGTTACATCCGTCTCGACACAGTAGCTTTATCTTAGCGCTCAGCCAGAACTAGACACCGTAGACCGAGAAATTGTATATCAAGTATGCCAACACAGCATCGCAGCAGGAATGACCAGCCTTGTTGTGACAATGAACACTCAGAGTTAAGGGCGTAGCTCTTTTTTTTTTTTTTTTTTTTTTTTTTTGCTTTCGCTTCCTTGTCAGCTGGGCAAGGAACTTGGATTTTACCTATGCTGAGGTAAGCAGAAAAACATTTTATCAAGATTTTTGATGTGATTCGAGTCCGCAACGTTACCGCTGAGCATGAGAATTCTGTCAGAAAGCATATGCAAATCTCACAACTCGCTCTGCATCTAGATGTGTTTTCCAACCACAGCTCGAACTGTCGGGAGCGTGAAGTGGACCAAGTGACAAGAACAAGATGCTTACATAGGCACACAGCTCTGGATGAGAGACATGAAGGCATGAAGTGGAATCTTCTATTAATTTTCGCTTCTACTGCGCACCTCTGCAAGCGTTCGGATTTACAAGACAGCCCTGACTCGGCCCGGGCCTTTGACTACACGCAAGAACCACTCACCATACTTTGCCACGGGCAAAGACCAGGGATACCGTTATGGCTGATTGACGGCCTGCATATAAAGGCCGATTTCGGGCTGACAGTGGTAAGCAGATACTTCACGTACCACGGCGAATGTTTACTGCTGCTGGCAGTGCATCATCATCATCAGCCTATATTTTATGTCCACTGCAGGACGAAGGCCTCTCCCTGCGATCTCCAATTATCCCTGTCTTGCGCCAGTTGATTCCAACTTGCAGCTGCAAATTTCCTAACTTCATAACCCCAGTTAGCTTTCTGCCGTCCTCGACTGCACTTCCCTTCTCTTGGTATCCATTCTGTTACTCTAATGGTCCACGGGTTAACCATCCTACGCTTTACATGGCCTGCCCAGCTCCATTTTGTCCCTCTTAATGTCAACTAGAATGTCGGCTATCCCCGTTTGTTCTCTGATCCACACCGCTCTCTTCCTGTCTCTTAACGTTAAGCCCGGCCCACATGGAGCGAACTTCCACGGCGAACTTCGCGCGGCCCGCACCAGCGCGGCGGTATGCCAGCGTGCCGCCGCCGTGCTGCACCCCGGCGGCCGCCGCCGCCACGATTTCAGTGTTGCTAGAAACAGCGTGATTCCATTCCCAGTAAAATGAGGTGAAAAAATAGTTTTGTATCTGCAACTGAACTATTATTCTGCAATTGAACCATATTGGTCGCGCCTGGACGGCTGTGATCAGTCGATCATTGTAAGCGATGCGCGCAGCTTTTGTCGCCATGTTCGCTCTAGGTTCTTTGGCTGGCTGGCCGAGTCAAATGCGGCGGCAGGGAGTCGGACGCGACCACGTCCTGATTGGTTCGCGCTGGCAGCCTTCATTAGCCGCAATTCCGGCGAGCGGTTGACCGCCTGCGAACATACTCGTACCTAGCCCGTCTTCATCGACGGCGAACAGCCGCCGGCCACCGGGCGGACGCCGCGCGCGGCCGTTTGCCAGTTTTTCGCAAGAAAATCGCTCCGTGTGCGTCGGGCTTTAGGCCTAACATTTTTTGTTCCATCGCTCTTTGTGCGGTGCTTTACTTGTTCTCGGGATTCTTTGTTAAGTTTCTGCCCCATATGTTAGCACCGATAGAATGCAATGATCGTACACTTTTCTTTTCAACGACAGTGGTAAGCTCCCAATCAGTGCATACATTGCTGCAAATCTCACTCTGTGTAATATTGCACCGGACATCACTGTCACTGCCTCGCTGTCTGCGCGTGGCATTTTTCGTTCGTCGTCTTAAAACAGTGATGTGAAAAGTATCGTAGATATTCGTAATGAGACATGTATACTTAGCAAGAATTTTCATTTAGGGTGAGATGTTCGTCGTATATTCTTGACACTAGTTGACCACGATGCTGATGCTGATGATCACGTGTCACCTTCTGATCAATATGTGCTACTCGTCCAGGCGTGATATATCCCTGGACCCATCAGCACATAGCGTCCATTAAATTTACGTGTGATGTCCCAATAAACTGCTGATCAAATAATCTTCTTTAGTTCATCGGACGCTGTGGAGCTAGGGTGCACATCCGAGTAAATACGGTACAGGCGCAGTTGACAAGGACAGAAGAAAGGCTTCGCAACGTCTCGCCCGCGCTCTCTGAGTTTAGGAAGAGCACCTCCGTCGCCATGGAAAGTTTCCGTAAGTATTCCACCGCCTTCACACCAATTCGCACGTGAGGTCGAATTTAAAAAGGTCTGCGGCAGAGCTGGTCTTATGCTTTTGTATCGTTGTCGCAAGAAGCGGGCACGGACACTCAAACGGGAAATGAGAACGGCAAGGTCCAACGAATAGGTCGTAAATTCTGAGTGGTCTGGCCAGTCTAGTGTCACACCCCGGTACAATTCCTATGATGCAGCGAGGAAACGAAGGAGAAAGAAAAAAATGGACGGTAAACATAATACCTCGGCACTAAGGTCAAGCACTCTCCGCCGTTTGTCAACTCGCCCCTCGAGTGCTATACTGTTGGCAACATTCCCGGTATGATGCGCGGTGCTGTTTACAACTATGGAGGCTTTATTTTATTATTTTTTTCTCTCTCTGTGGAAGCACTTTCCCACTAGAAACAGCGACACACAACAGCGCGCTGTTTGAAAACAAGCTGAGTCAGACGTGTGGCGGTGCAGAATGTGGTACTCAACGTTTCCACGCGAGCTAAATTTTACGAACATATCTTTCCCGAGTGATCCGATGCATGTTTACGTTTACCTGAAGTCTGCGCCTTTACATGGTTTACGTGTATATTTTACTGTGCGTACAATATCCTTGCCCTTACACACAGAAAAGTATTTCTAACGGACAACGGAACTACCATGAAATGAAAGTAAATTGTGAAGTTTAACGTCTAGAAATTGCGCAACGTTCTACCGCGGGCGCCGTAGGAGAAGACTTTGGAATAACTTTGACCACGTAGGGTTCTTGAACGCACACCAAAATCTAAGTGCAGGAGGGCATTTCCGTTTCGCCCCCATTGAAATGCGGCCGCCGGGGCTGGGAATCGAACCCATCACCTTGATCTCAGCAGCAGGACGCCAGAGCTGCTGATTCTCCTATATAGGCGGGCCTCTATTCATTACAAAAGAGCCACCATAGTTTACTGTTAGCAGCGCAATTCTTTTGGAAGAGCACATAAAGTGAAATGACCAACCAAACTATTCTTTTCAGGATGACTGTTTCATCCGCATATCCAAAGTCACTGAAAACAAAAGAGAAGAAAAGAGAGCGAGAAAGACATTTCCGGTCACTCGATGACGCAAGCGGCACGTCCTTTTTTTCCCCTGCCTACACGGCTCGACTGAAACTGTCCTGCCGTGGAAATGTTTGGCGAAGCGCCGTGTCCGCCCGTGATGCATCGCCGTCACCTTTCCAAGTCTTCCATTTGCTTACTTCGTTTCCTCTGCGGGTATCGAAAAGCATGCGCCGCTTTTCACCCGAATCCAGGAAGGAGACGCGTCAACCTCCTGCCTGCCCCGTCACTTGGGCCTTCGCAATATGCCCTTCTCAGCCGCGCCCACCAATTTCGCGCCACCGTCTTAACTGCGTCGTCAACCTTGTCGTTAGGTGTCACACGTATGATTTCGCGTTACTGCGATGTGGTGGTAACTTCTTCAATCCACGCCAGAGTAGAGAGGAAAAGAAGAACAGAAATGTATAGACACGCTCTTTGATGATGATAAGTATTAATTCAGTTAAGGTGTTATACCCACTATACAATATAATTCAAAACACATTTAAGATTTCGTATTTTATTGTAGTAATACCATTCAGCCAGCGTTTGATCAATCCCCCAGAGTTGGTAAGCGTCACTGCACGCTGAGGAAGAAAAACAACATTCATTTGATGCAAATATTGTTATTTATATATACTAATTTAACTTCTCATGGTTTTTTCTCTTTCCCTTTTGTTTCTCTTTCTTTTGAACTGCGGCTAGATATGGAATTTCTTTAGAACAAGAACAATCCGATGAATAGCAAAATCTATAGCATTTCTGCATCTTATTTATATTTGGAACCAGTCGTGGTGTCCTACCCGGCGATTCCAAGTTTGACAAACAAGGTTGTGTTGTCGTATTCCACCGCTTAATTTTCACTTCACAGATCTGGTCTTCCCTTCTATGCTACATCTGCCATGAGTTGTAATCTATTTATTACTTTTTTTAATCCTGTCGGCGGTTTCACACTCAACGGAAACAATTTTTGGAGATTCCGCTTCGTAATCTCGGGTTCAGTTTATGTGGAACTGCCGTACTTTCACTTAGAAAATAGCTGCTATAGATTAAATCGGTAGAAACATTTGAAGAGCCATCTGTGGTCATTTCTGTGAAGCAAAACGATTAAATTGTTAACGTACGTTTCTCTATATTAATCATACTTTGCCATATTTCCATGATTTATTTCTCCTTCATCAAATTATAATTTGCACTTGCGCCAAAAAAAAAATCAGCCCATGGTTCCTGCAACTGTTAGAAACACTTCAAACAGAACGTGGTCCATCCGTACAAATTCTTCGTATAATGTAAACAGTTTAAAGCGCCGTGGTTCAGCGGTCATGAATGTTTGTCACTTGCGCACAAGATATAACGGGATCAATTCGGCTGCATCCCAGCGGGGGATGGACTGATGTTACGAGGCTTCACCTTACTGCGTTTTGATGCAAAGCACGAAGTGGTGGTTTCGATTCTCGGCTACAGCAGCTGCTTTCAGACATTGCCCACGTACTTGGCTTAGCTGCACGTTAAAAAAAAAAAAAAGACTTGTCGTCAAAATTAATCCACGAGCGTCTCTGCTCGTCTGCGGCGTCTTTCAAACCAGCTGTGTCTATTTGTTGATTTCGGATATTATGCTTTGTCGGTCAATTGATAGATAAATCAATAATTCAGTTTCTTGTCACATCTGTGACCGCGTTTCCTTTCATATTACTTTTTTTTAGTTAGTCTTCATTAAGGCTTTAAGATATAGTTTCTCCTCTTTCACGAACTCTGTCACCTCCGTTTACTCACGTCTATGTACTGCACAATAATCCCTCCGTGTCTAATACTTAAAGCTTCCTGTTTCAGCGTTACTTTGTGATATTATTGTCATTACACAGATATTATAGGATGATCCGCTTATAATTTGCATTACAAAGCATTAATTCAGGAGGTGTAGCGTGGCTTTCCTGTTTTACATGTCCCACGACAACTGCTGTCGACATTATACGTGTTTCGCGCAACAGGATATCGTCAAATCCAAATCAAACACGGCACCTAAGGATAAAGCCTCATCAGTTAGAACTCCGTCTTCTTTTCTTTTTTTTTCTTTTTTTTTTCTGCCTGTTTTCATATCTCCTTCAGTCGTCACGTGAAAAACAAGAAAGAGCAAGCGCCGCTCGATGCGCCTGTTCGTCGACAGAGGAATAAAACGTTTGAGGAAGCAACCGTGGGCGTCGTCAGCGCGGACACAACGGCTGTGAATTCCTGGTGCGTAAAAAAAAAAACGCAGTCTTTAGCGCCTTTGCAGTATACAGCTTCCACTGCTGTTGCTTCTGCTGGCCGCATGGACAGGTTCACCGTGTTACCGCTCGGGCCATCGGGTACGGCCCCGGCGAAGACGAGCATTTTTAGTTACGGGCTTCCCCTTCGAGCTGCGCTGGTAGGAAAAGAATGTCGAGGTCCATTCTCATGAGCAAGCGCTGTGGAAATTACCTTTCGCAGTTAGCGAACGCCCTATGAGAGTCTTCCGTGCAGATATGCCCGTACTGCCGTGGCCATTGCTAATGGCATAAGTAATATGCATATGTGAAAGACGAGGTATATACTTTGTCTTGCAGATAAGATAGTGAAAAAGGGAACCTGCAGTGGTTTGAAAAACACCATCTTTCATCCTACCCCGCTTTGAATTGGTCCGTGAATACGATTGTCGTCTTTCGTCATGAAGCCTGGCCAAGTGAATCGCAATCGAACCCCCGCCTACAATGCAAACGTGCGTGCCAAAGACGTTCTCCACCCACGCATCACAGCTCAGTTTTTGCCCAGCCCAATACACTTACTATCGCTGCTTACCTTTAATACAGTAGTTTTGAACTGCGCTGGACCATTTGTAGCTACAACAAAAATGAACGCTGTGAGGTGGCACGCAAATGCAGTTCTAGAAGTCGTATATATATATATATATATATATATATATATATATATATATATATATATATATCAATACACTTACTATCGCTGCTTACCTTTAATACAGTAGTTTTGAACTGCGCTGGACCATTTGTAGCTTCAACAAAAATGAACGCTGTGAGGTGGCACGCAAATGCAGTTCTAGAAGTCGTGTATATATATATTCTGACGATTTCTGACACGTATAGCTGCTTCTAGTATCATTCGGCGAATCAAGACTACCGAGAATAATACTACAGATGGTATAGTATCTGCTACGCCAGGTGTGCACAATACGGTAGTCGCGTTCGGGGAGGCAACCTTGCGGTCAAGTGGGCTGTGGCGTAAGCAGTGTTTGCGGAGACTGACAACGTATCTGCCCTTGAAAAGCCTCGTAGACCTTATTTTTGTTGTTCGGCCAGACACATTATCAACTACACCCTTCAGATCAGCTAAAGCAGAAAAGCGCGCAGATGCTGAGGGGAGAAGGCGAACACAACTTTTTTTGCGCAGGCGATACGCTCAGGCAAAAAACCCGACGATACTATTCACGTCGAATTGCAGAAACGGATAAGTCTATAAGCACAGCCTCCTGAGGTAAAATAAATTACACCATAGCATAATAATTTCGTGGATGAAATGAAGTATGTCATATATTTACTAAATGTCGACAAAGTATTGCACTTTTTGAGACCGACGAAGCGAATGTAAAAACACGCAACGCAAGGCGCATGGGGGTACAAAGTAAATGATTGTTTCCTGCGTTGTACGAATCTGCGCACTTACAATTAGTTCGTTTCTAACTTTTCATTCAGTCAAATGCTATCCGATCCATTCGCGCGTCCTCGCAGAGTATAATCAGGGGATAACCGATGTGCAAAACATCGGCTTCCCATGCACCTTTGAGCGCCACCCAAATTAAACTCGTGAACAACCTTGAAACACAAAATCTGTTCCACGACACACTGTTCCCTCATCGGTTGTCAACTGCAGTGCACGCAGGTAGGGACATCCCAGAGAGAAGCTATCAACATTCACAAACGCTTGACATCGCCTCCTCGTTTGCCCACGGGGAGAACGCGTGGCTGGCGGCTCTTCCGACACGTGAGAAAACCCAAGGCTGTTTTCGACATGTTTGACACACATTCTACTCGGGCAGTACGGTACAAACGCGTCAACGAGGCGCCCTTCCGGAATGCATAAGTAATGCGCCCTGCTACAGGCGATTCGTGTCGTCGTTCGCTTAAGTGCCCTGCCTTCTCTTTTGACGCACGTCGAGGGCGCCTTGGGTGACATACCGGAAGGGGGAACGGTGCAAGGAACGGTGCATTTGGGCGGCGTGTTATCCGTTGCTGCACACAGTTCGTTTAGAGCCTAAGCCCCGGTGGTGGTAAAACCGCAACGGTATGTTGCGAAGGCAGCACACCTGCAAATCACGGACAACTTTCTGTGACCGAAGCGCGCGTATGATAGCCCTGCTGAGCACACGTAGAGACGAATCCGATAACCTCGTTTATCGAAATGACTGCGCAATCTCGTTTCAGCTCATCATGCTTCTTATTTGTGTAAAAATTGTACGCCAGTGGTAGCGTCACCATTTGATGTAAATCCGCGGCTACAGATAGTATAACGTAAACAAGCCTCAGGGCAGGTGGTGGCAGCCATGCAGTCCGCTTCACCGCAACTTTTCAGACAAAACTACCTTAGCGTTCGATTAGTGATAAGCTTTCTGTACGGACAGAGCCACACAGGCGTTGTAATAATAATAATCGCCAGTACATACACACACAACACACACAAACTGTCAAACGGCTGTCACATTGTGGCTGGGAGTCGCGTTCACAGCAAACGAGTGGTGCAACGGGCTTTCGCTTGTTTCCAAGATTACCTGAATGGCAAAGATTGAGTGATAATACGGCTTTGTTCCTAAGGCTGCGTTGTGACTGAGCGTCCATATAAGCCTGTTGGCTTACGTAATTATGAAAAGATGACGTCAGAACAAGAGGCCGCCATGTCCAAATGTTTAAGATGATTTGTCTCAAAACGAGGCCGAACAATAAAGCTGTGTGTAATCTGGTTATTTGATGTTTGTTTTGTTTGCGGCAGTGATTTTTCTTCGCTTTAGCTAGAAGCTTTGCTTTTCGGCAACGATATAGTGATGGAAGCGGCCAATCCGAAACTGGAAACGATTTCATTGACCACGAAATCAATTTCCCGGGTTACCTGGCGTTGGGTGCAGAAGCTAAGCCCTCATTTAGCATTACGTGCATAGCCACAGAACGTCCTCCGCAAATGCAGAAATGCCCATCGCGATGTTCAGTGGCTATGACGTTCTGCTACTGAGCACGAGGTCGCGAGTTCGGTTCCCAACCGCAGCGGCCGCATTCAGGTAGGCGAGGAATGCAATAACGCTCGTTAAGATTTAGGTACATGTTAGAGAACCCCGGGTGGTAAAAATTAATTCAGCGCTTTCTCACTGTCCCATGGAGCGTTGCTTTCGGAAGTTCAACCTCACGAACCAATCAACCACCAGAACTTCGAAAGCTGTGTGCGCCTTATTACTTGCTTTCAGGCGTTTTAGACTCGCTTTGAGAAAGAAAGAAATACATTCTTTAATGGGTGACAGAGATGTTTACCTAGGCCCTACGCTTAGCATGCTATTCCAAATGGCAAAGGCAAGCGATGCCTGCAATTACACGCTCATGTATAGTGCAGGCGCATGGCAGCATACCCAAACAAGCATACACGGTAACCAATGTCCATAGAGTGCCTGGTGCAGGAAAAGCACTAGTCTTCCAGAGGAAGGCTGATAGTGCCTTCGTTGATGTTTTCTTGATGTCTGTTTGAGAGCAATTATACGAAATAGTTTGGCGCCAGAGGACTCACTGAAGTCTGCTGATTTTCTTGTCCGAGCTTGCTTTGCAGCAGGAACCTTATTATCGCGTAGAATAAAACCAAGAGATGCATGGCAAAAACCTACAATTTCCGAATCATTGCAGAGCTCTTTTCGTCTGACAAAATGTATACGTCTTTGCGTTTAACGTGCAGAAATTTGCACGAAGGCACAACGCCATCGCATATAATATATACAGGGTGTTTAAGTGAACACTTTCAAGAAATTTTAAATGTTGCCTGTGGCAGATAGCACAATTCTAGTTAACGAGCTGGTCTACTCGAAGAGGCGAACATTACTTGCACAAAGAATTAAAATGCATAATCAACTAATTACCGAAAATTCACTAATTAGGTTTTTATCTAATTACCATGTGGCCCATATTGCAATTTACGAATTCTAGCCGCGGAGTTCGCAAGGCGGATCCACTTGGAACGAATTCTCAGAATGACACCAGTTTCGAGATAATAATTCCCGAACTTTGCGGAGAAATGCATTGGCGTTCCAGTTACTTTTGTGCTACAATGCATAAGACGACGTTTTGTTATGAAAGTAACTGGAACCAAAATGCTTTTTCCGCAAAGTTTGGGAAATAATATCTCGAAACTGGCATCATCCTAAGAATTCGTTCCAAGTGGATCCGTCTTGCGAACTCCACGGCTAGAATTTGTAAATTGTAATGTGATCAACAGGGTAATTAGTTAAAATTTTGATTAGTGAATTTTAGGTAATTAGTCCATTATGCATTTCAATTTTTTGTGCAAGAAATGTCCACCTCTTCGAGTAGACCAGCTCATGAACTAGAATTGTGCCATCTGCCACAGGCAACCTTTAGAAATGTTTGGAAGATGTTCGCTGAAACACCCTGTATATGCGCCACACCAAATCCGCTTCGAAAGGTGCACTGTCTTTAGAACCAAAGGTAGCAGTCAAGCAACACACTGAGTCTTTAACTTGGACGTCATTAAGAATGCTTGATAACTATTTCCTTCGGGCAAAACCGGACACATGAAATACGCGTGGTTCACTTTGGTTCCACTAGGGGTCTACACATCTCTTTCGGAATGACCTTTATAGTTGCAAATGTAAATGCATGATTAAGTCTCGTCTCCCATTTTTGTCCGCCAGGAGGAGCTGTTAAACATGCAATTTAACAGGTCGGCAACACCGCGAACCACGAAACCGCAATTCTTTGGGACACCTAATGCGTTTTCTCCGCGATTCTCGGAATCCCCATGGAAAGCCCGTGGGGGTGCTTCGCTTCGGCATACGCTGCAGTAGCCGAACACAAGACGAGGCGGTAACGTGCTAGCGGGGAAACACATGCTGATGAGAGCGCATGTGGCTCGCCGTTCGAGCTCCGTCGTACATTTTTCTGCGCACGCGAGTATGCGTCCAAGACCCACTGTCGCGGGCTCTCGCCTTTTCACAAACGTAGACTTTCCGTAGCAAGCATAGAGCTTTTGCAGGAGGCGAAACGGTGTTGTGGCGATACGAGTGCTCCTTTCGCGAACTGAGCATTGATAGCCGCATAATAGGAAAAATGAAAATAAGCGGGAACGGGCAAGATAGGTGAATGTTGTGATATACACCATTAACCTGAGTGCGATATCTCGCGACATTTACTCAAAGATAGTGCGGGCTGAGCGAGATACGCCACGTAGATTCAAAGAGAATACGCGGTGATAAGAATTATGGAGTATGCCCTGTGTGATATGCACACAGCAGGCTTACACGCGTATGGATCGCGTACTTTATCAGGAAAGGGCATAGTAGAAGACGCCGGGGTTTTACGAGTTAGGTACGCGCTTCTGTCTGACAAGCCCTTTGTTCTGAAAAGGGAAAAGCACGTGACGTAGGTAGTTTTCTGCACCTTGTGTAGGCTTCGGATCACAAGTACACACCCGCCGGGGTGGCTCAGTCAGCTAAGGCATTGCGCTGCTGAGCACGAGGTCGCGGGATCGAATCCCGGCCGCGGCGGCCGCATTTTGATGGAGGCGAAATGCAAAAACACCCGTGTACTTGCATTGTAGTGCACGTTAAAGAATCCCAGGTGGTCAAAATTAATCCGGAGCCCTCCACTACGGCGTGCTCCATAATCATAACTGGTTTTGGCACGCAAAACCCCAGAAAGAAGGAGAAGATCACAATTACATCGAACGAATGTCGTGTGCTATAGGTGCGTTCTTGCGTTATTCCCTTCATATTTAGGTGCACGCTTCTCTCTAGCTGCTGTTTACGTACTATATGTGCACAGTTGTCAACTGCCCTACCCTCATACTGCGGTAAAGCATCTTCTCTATGTGTTTGTCGCAAATCTATCACAAATAAACATTGTGCATGCAGAATGACCATCTTAGAGAACTGTCATAATGATAGACTTCTCGCATGCATACCGAAACCGACATATGCCAAGATGTAGTTAGTGTCTCTATAGACTACAACGCACTCATCTGCTTTCCGGAAAGGATAAATGTGGTCACATTTATCCTTTCCACAGCGGTATTTATCCTAGCACAGCGGTATCTTATTTTCGCACTGATAATCCTGGTTATGGCGAAAAGTAAATGGCTCGAAGAGAGCCAACACACCTTGTAACAGCTGTCGCTCTAAAGTAAAGAACGAAAGCAACAGCTGCGGTTCCTAACCACAGTATCAGTGCCAAATTCAAGCTACGCAACACCGTCCCACGGACACCAATGAACGGCCACTCCTAGACAACGAGACAGTCACGCCAGGCGCGGTATTCATAGCAGAGTGCCTGGTCGCCATGTAATGCAGCTGCGCTGTTTGGTCGACGTGCCGTCCGCACGGTGTACGCAACCTATCGGCACCTCCTCTGGAAAGGGATGTGCTGGAATTTCCCAAGTTTGAAGCCATTAAGGTAGTGAGTGGAAAACCTTTCTGACGATTACAAACGCCGCACGTTGAAACGAGCATTTCCTCTCAGCGTGTTCGGTGCATAATTGCTGCTCTGCGCCACAACCTTGACATGAAAGGCAGCCTTTCGTTGCGAAGTTCGTGAAATTGCAAATAAATAGACACAATTGACGCCCGTCCGCCTGAATAATGTAAGAAAGAGAACACTCCTCGAAAATCTGAGGCCAGAGTAAAAATATATATATATATTTCGTTTTTAAGTGATGCTTGCCGGCCGCCTTCGCTAATGTGTCCAATGTCACAATTGGCTAGCGTCTGCCCTATAGCGAACAACCCTAGCGCAAGAACTTCTAGATCGAATACGCGCTCTGTTGATTACGTTTCTGAAGTGCATGCAGTAACACGAATAACCATGCTCCACAAATTTCTCATTTGAACTTCGAATAATTTCTCTAGGAATCTGAAAAATCTGCGCAACTTTAAGGAGCTATACATAATCATAGACCGTGAAACACTGTTAAGCCGCAGACTGTAGTGATGACGTAGTGATTATGTGATGATATCGATATATCCAGATGTTACTGGGCCCACAACGTCGCAGGTTTGTACCGTACTGTGGCGAGATGCTGTAGGTGGGGTTTATCGAGCCGACGCTTCCCTACAGTTTTTTGCAAGAATAAAGCTTTTATCACCGTTGAAACGTAGGAGGCCAAGCTTCCCTCTGACACGACCTGGACGATCAGCGCAGTCTCGTCCAGAAGGCAACCCAAGCCAGGAGGCACCCAAGCCAGGAGGCACCCAAGCCAAGGATACACCCAAGGAGGCAACTCAAGCCAGATGGTTCCTGGAATCCTTCCACCTAGGGTGAACCGGGTTCCTGACTCAGACTACTGTTTCAGAAAATAAAAGTTCATTTCGCTCTCTCTCCGTGGCAGCCACGGCTACTCTGCACGTCTTCCGCTTCGCTTCTGCCTTGTTGTGCTTTATTAAGAGGTACGTTTACCTGAGAAGCTATTATCTATAGTGTAAACGCTCATGAGAACGGAGAAATCGCTTTGCTCGGCACCCACTGCACCGGATTTAATTAGATTTGTTGCATTAAAACTTTCTAAATATACCGACTGCAGGCGGGCAATTTTCAATAAAAGCGGTCTATTTTTCTTGGAAAGTTCTTCCAAATCGCAAGACTTCAGGAAATTGAAGAATGACGTTTACAAGTCTGTAACTCGACAATAAAAAACGATAACAGAATTCGGTAAATGCCACCTATTGAGACATCTCAAGGGAACAATTTATGAGCGGGACAGTTGAAAGACTCGTAAGTTTTGTAACAACTTCATGCACGATGTAAACTTGTCCATCACATTTGTCCGCTTCAGATGCTCAGCAGATTCAGTTTATATAACAGCGATATCTGGTTTTGGCGAACAGTTACGGATTTCTATACGTTACCTCCCTTTCTTAAAGCTTGTCAATTTTTGGCAATATTTGTCAAATTTTAGAAAACAAAAATTGGAGGATACTTAAGCTTCACCTTAGAGTGGAACGCGATAGCATTCAAAGATCCCTGGCTGCTTATCAGGCTTCTTGACAACTGCAGCTTTCTTTTTCTCCAACTCCGCCTCCGCATGCGGCTGCCGTAGGGAGCCTACATGCAATGTTGTTGTAGGCTGCCTTTAGTCTGCCGAGGAGGCGAGCGCCATCTGGATGGTATTTTTGCAAGGAGGAAACCGCAGCGCGCCGCTGTATGCGTGGTAGAAATGCTGAAAAGGGGGCTTGTGTTTGAGTTTTCGTGTAAGAGAATTATGTTTTCTCGTATATTCAAATTACAATCCGACGCTACCTCGTCGGTAGGTTGTGGTTACGTCGTACTTTACGATTTTTCTGACGCATTTTACTTTGATAAATTCGATTAGTTCACCAGCGCCTCTGCGCCACACGGAGAGCCTGCGTGGTCGGCGTGGTTCGGGATGATTTCTCTTGACTAGACCAGTGTCAAAGTAAAAAGATACACATGATCGCTATTTTGTCACTCCTTTGTAATACTTGCACTAAATTTTAAAATGATAACGAATGCTGGCAACAATACTCGATGCAAATAAAATCGACTGAATAGCGAACTCGAAGTGACCGCATCAAACACGCATCCTCTATAGAAGGGTGCCGACATGTTTTCTCGGAGAGCTCGTTTTCAAACATACTTGAGTGCTTTTGAGGCAGTTTACGTTTTAGCCCGTTCATTGGCTTTTATCACCATACTCCTCTACCGGAATGTTAAGGAGCATCAATACCTATAAATCGATCAGAACGTTAGGAGTCGTAAGGCAGCAGGAAATGGACGGACAGAAAGCGAGATTATAATTATAGTAATTTAGCGCTAACTAATACACGGACACAAAATAACAACGTGAGCAAGGACGGGCACTTAATTATAATGCAAGACCAACAAGCCCAACAGTCAGCCCTCCAGAAAGCGGGATGTATATGGTCTTGTACACGCCTCGCTTCCCGTCCGTGCCTTTCGCGTTGGTTTAGCGTTCCTAACGTCAAACTAAATAGCCCAGGCTTCAATCCTCACGAGAACGCATAATTTGCTACATCCCCTCTCCTCGCACCATTAGTTGCGTCATCGATTAAGATAGCATACTTTCCTAATCAAGCATTTCCTGTCCCAGTGCATTAACAAAACCTTGGTGCAATAATTTACGTCGTATTTGAGGAGCACGTAATAGTACACCGATGGACACGTTGGCTGATAACAATCCTCAGTTCCACGAGTGCACACGCGACATACTTGCAGCAGCGAATTTCTGCCAACGACGGCTATACCGGCAGTCTGTCGTATAAGCCTATGAAGAATGGGGGTTCTCGACGTTACACGGAAGAGCTGAATCAATTTACGATAAAAAAATTTCCTCGTACTAATGACTACAGTCAAACCGCGAAGCTCTTTCGCCGCGTAATGACACTCATTAGCTCCAGACTAGAAGTCACTTCATTTTTATTTATTTATCTTTTCACGGCTGATCATCTGCAGAAGCTCTCAGGCTGCGAAACAAGGCAGGACTTTTTCGTCGCCACACACGTCGCAATCCGAGGCTGCGACACACTCCGCGCATCACATGACGACGTCTGCCCACTGACTGAGGATAAAGATACCCGTTCTTCTCACACTACATTGAACTCCTGACTACCACAGCCTCACGGGAAAAGCCAAAACATCTGTGTATACGTTTCCACCCACCATCAGACTACAATTTCCTAGCCGGCACAAAATGCTGTGCAACCAATGCCTCGATTTGATTAGTTCTTTTATTATTATTATTATTATTATTATTATTATTATTATTATTATTATTATTATTATTATTATTATTATTATTATTATTATTATTATTTACTAGGTTCCTCACATGTTTAATACCCAAGCATTATCAACGGGTACAGCAGCGTTAATCGTCAACCTCCAATGCCGTTTTGTTCCGAAAGGTCCCTGAATTCTCTAGATTTGCGCGGGCACGATTTTATCAAATATTTTGTCTGTTAATTTGATTTACCTTCAATACTTCTGCGGCAGAAGTTGTTTTCCCCAAGGCTTCTTTGTTTTTGCTCGCTTTTTTAATTCACTGCTAACGTTTTGGCTTCCAACTGTGGTGAGGTTTGCTCGGAGCACAGTTAAACCGTCCTCTACTCGACTTCCCGTTAGCCGAGAGTGAAACTATCAGAAAAAGTATATAAGTGTTCCAGTATGATGGCCCTAGTAGGACTTCGTATGTACATAAATAAGCGCCGAATTTTAACTTAAAGCAAATAATGATGTCTCGCTTTTGCAAAAATTAGATTAAAGTTATCTTTATTTTCTAACTGTTCCGAGCTTGGCGTGACACTAAAGCCCTGTTCTGCGCAGCTTTCCACAAAGTGATTTCGAGTTCAATGTTAAAAACTTAACATACATTTATTTTAAACACGTTTCAGCTACTCTTTTTTAATATGTAGCGTTAATTTTTTTATAGAACCCCTAGGCACTTATAAGCATTTTTTTTTGCGTGTGATGACGTAATTTAAAAGAAATGCGAAGCGACGCAATCTCACGAAAATTCTAAACCGTCAGTTCTGGCTAAGGTTTACTTAATGCATTTTTTTTCTGACAGCATCACGCCATTTAGTCGATAAACAAAGACATTCCTGCGCTTCGCTGCTCGCACGAGTATTTTTATAAGCCCTTGCTTCAGGTATGAAGCCAGTTGTTTGGTAGCACCTCTTTATTAAAAGTGTTCTACGTGTTCAATTTTTAGCCCTTAATTTTCTCGTTTTCTTTTACTCCCTTTTTTATTTTTTTTACTTTTTTCGATAGGTAATCACAGAGTGAATGCCAATGACGGTGAGTTATCCGTTACTTACAAAACAGCACTGGATGCTGGATGTCGAATCAACACAATTTGACTGTTTTAAAAAAGCGTCTGCGACTCACGAACGTAGAAATAAGCTCGCACAAAGCCACGCGATTACCACCGCAATGCCGTATCAGTAACAACTATGAGCAGAATTTGCTTATCGAATGGCCTTCGCAAGTTTAAACTACCACTGTACGTTATCAGCGCACATATATGTGTGTATATTCCGCACCGCTTACGGCGATAAAGAGCAACCCGACAGTGCTCGACTCGAGCACGACAGTATGCCTCAATTACGACGCTGAACTGCGACGTGGGAGCACCGGAACTGAATGTGGGCGCGGACGCCAGGTCGGCAGAGAGCGGGAAACGCGAACGGAGACCCTTCCCTGGTGGGATGTCCGCGAGCTTCCGCGTCGGTGATAGCGGTAAGTGCGTAGCGCGGGTTGGAGGGGCACTGCGCGGCGTTGTGATGTGGCGTGTGAGGCTCCCGTCATTCGGCTGTTTTAAGCATGAAATGCGTTTAGCTCCCGTTGTCGAAGACCTTCAAGTGATCTTGAGCCAAAAGCCAGAGCCATTATCCGGGCACTCAAACGAGAAGATCTAGGCATCGTTGAGAGAACAAAACTAGATCATCCGGGCAACCAGTCAAAAGTTAAGGAAATGCGGTCTCTGGACCCCAACCCTTTGTACAGGACCACATTACATACGCTAGCTACTGCCCAAACAAGTTACAAAAAATATTGCTTCCGAGTTCTTCCTAATGTTTGTTCACAGCGTCACTCAAGTTGTAACTTCTCGTACGCTCAAGTTTTATTCGTCATTTCCAATAGCGACGTTCAAAAGGCCGATAGATAGCACGATACACTTGATTTCCATCTTTTGGCGTTGAGACAGGGTTGCCTGTGCTCTTTTATTAATCGATTGACCGGGTTTAACATCACAAAGCCCACCAAATGGGCTGCAGTGATGTGCATCACATCATGCACCAAGGTTTAAAAATATGCATATGCCACGTGGCTGGACAGAACCAAGGTAATGTTGTTTGCCGTCGCTTGGAGACACTCAGATTATTATTTGCATTCCGCTTATAATTATTAATTAGTCCTAATTAATTAATCAACTTATCAAACATTATAATTAGATGAAAAGTGTCAATGAGAAAACTGTTCGAGCAACATGAAAAACTCCCGATGCAGCTTTGTTGCTCAATACGCGCTAAGTAAAAGTGTTTTTCTGAGCGTGAAAGAAGCCCGCGAATACACGCAAAATGAGTTGTAGCGCGACTGGCCGCTCGCGGGACCGGCCTTCGTCGGAGGCCGGTCCCGCGGCCGAAACGTCAGTAAAGTCCCGTTATTTTTTCCCTACGTGCTTCAATTTTTTTACCTGTTTCACTGCCGGATCCTGTCATTCAACGCTTCACTATATATATATATATATATATATATATATATATATATATATATATATATATATATATATACACTCCTTATAGCCAGAAATAAACGTGAAAAAAAAACGTTTTACTTTCCTTGATGTACAACTATGCTTTGGCATTACAGAGTTAAACTCCATTAATTGTTCCTACATGGAATCTTCCGTCGTCCACCACGGAACTTTTGAATAAGCTCGTGTACATGTCCCCGAAATGACCTTAACGGTCGCTCAGTAGGCACGTTCAGATATCTTAGTTGCTTGACTTTCATTAGGGTTTTTTTTTTTATCTCTGTGTTTTTTTCATCGTTTCTATCGTTTGCGAGCAGCTGCGTGACAACTGCCACGTTCTGCGCCATCCTGTGCCACCGTAGGTTGCAATAACCGCCACCAGAGAAGGTCACGTGGTCGTAGCCGCGAAAGCGGACGAGGCTCGTGCCGTGTTCTGACACGGTTTTTCCGACGTTTACAAATCGGTCCGGAAGAGCGCGTCACAATGGGCGCACCGCCGTGGTGGGAAAGAAGGAAGTGCGAGGGAGGAAAATACTGCCTCTGTCACAATAAAGCTGTCGACGGAAGGCACTCATTACAGAGCACAGCGGCATTTGCTATTGATCCAGGGTGCGCGACAAAAATTACAAATGTCTTAGAAGCACAACATGCAATTGAGGAGAAATATTTGAATTATGCTGCGCTGTAAACGCAGCTTATGAGGAACCGTGGTGTGAAGGGATAGCGGACAGCTGCTGTTTATTGGGAATCCCGTCGTTGTACGGCGTCAGTAGAGGTCCGGCTTGACGCCAGGATTCATGGAGAGAAAAGTTTCGAAGTGGAGTGAAAGAGTAATACGGTTGCCTTGTGAACTGTAGAAAATATATTGCTCCATGATTCAGAAAATCTTGTATTTTCGTCTATTCATCAAGCTAGCCCACGGTCATCTTGATCGCATTTAAACACTTATTGGATCATTTAAAGGCGTGCTAACATCGATACTTCTGACTTAAAAGAGAGCCTGCCTCCTCCCCTCCCCCACCCCACAAGAACAAAAAAAAAAAAATACTAGCAAACTGCAAACAATAATTACATTCAAGGATTTTGCGTGCCAAAACCACGATTTGATTATGAGGCACGCCGTAGTGAGGGACTCCGGATTATTTTTGACACCCTGAGGCTCTTTAAAGTGCACCCATAATTGTACGGTAGAGGGGCGCACTTGAATTTCGCCCCATCGAAATGCAGCCGCCGCGGTAGGAATTTGCTCCAGCGCCTTCGGAACGCATTTGTGCCAGCGCCAAAGCCACTATACGCCACCACGGCGGGTGGCAAACTACAAGGCGTACTAAATTATTTGCATCCCATATAACCCCGTGCTTGTTTCTATTAACTGGTTTCGGTACTGACAAGGAATAGACGCGTCACGACGTCATGGTACACTGTGTCGCTCTGTTCCTGCAATCGCTTGCGACTACCCCACGCGAGTTCTGCCGAAATAAAAACGCGGCGTACTCATCGTTCATTTTTTTTTTTTTTTATGAGCAACGCTCTTACACTAAGCCTTATTGCCACACGAGGTCAGCAAATTTTTCTCTGCGTCATGACTTCACGATGATGACGATGCCGCGAGGTCCAACATTTTGAGACCCTTCCCTAACTGTACTGCCAAATTAAAATATCTTATGTTTCTCAACATTCATGCATGCTTAGTGTCATCTTTTTTTTTTTTTGCGTTGTAGAAGTGTTTGGTATGTAAACTTCTAAAACATGTGTTAGTATACTTGTTTAAGTGACCGGTGATATCCAGTGATACCAATGCACCGAAGTGCTGTCCCACAGAAGACATGTCAGTTTTCGTTGAATTTTCTTGATTACAATGTACTGGCGTGCGAAATGAAACAAAATCACACTTTCGCGAAGTGCAAGAAGGATTAATCGACTGCAATAAGCTCATGAAAATAGCAGGTTTCACGCACGTATACAGTCTTTGTCAAAATTTTCGAGGTCATTCGGTGAGTAACAAGATCTGCTCCGTCAAGGTTTCCGTAAAAGGCGTGGTCCTACCTCGAAGCTTGTGCAAGGGGGGCGCCTTTTGGCTTTCTCAATTTTATGGGGCTTTGAAGCAACGAAAGTAGTTCACGGACGGCATCGCTACGTGGCTCGACGACAGATCTTGTTTGAAAATGGTATTTGACAAGACTGTTCAGTGAGCACAAGTTGCCAATAATCACGACTGATTCATAACCGTGGTCATTGGACCAGCGCGATAACATGAACGAACGAATGAAATATTATTCCTCTCTTTACACTTTATTGCAGGCAGGCAACGGCATTACGAGAACTATAAGAACACCGCAACGCTTGTCTACGAATGACTGCGCCAACGTGCTTCCTCAGTTTCTACGTGTTACGTGTTGAGAATAACTATAATAGTACGATACTTGTGTACAATAATATTAAGCTAAGAGCCCCGTATCGAACGATGGAATGAATATGACAGACGTAAGGTGAGAGCCTGAAAGGCGGAAGTATATAGATGAGAGAGATAAAGGGTGCAATAGATATTCTACTTGAGATTGAAATGAAAAAAAAAAAAAAAGGGGGGGGGGGGGGGGGGAGTTAGGCAGGCCATGTAATGCGCAGAGCAGATAATTGGCGGTCTTTTAGAGTTTCAGCACGGTGTGCTAAGGAAAGGAAAATGCAGTCGATGACTGCAGAGCGTTATGTGGTGTGATGAGATTAGGAAATTTGCTGGTAAAAGACAGGAGTAATTCGCGATCACTGGAATGTGCCTTCGTCCAGCAGTGGACATACGCGTAAAACAAAGGGTGCAATGATGGTGATGATTTTAATATACTGATTTAAGAACACATGACAGTTATTTATACAACATTCAGAAAACAGGCATTCGAAGCAGTGCACGTTTTTCTACAAATAGAGCATCAGTGCTTGCGTTTCAACCTTCGCTTGGTGAGCGGTTGCGAAGCGGGTTGCCAGCCATCGACTGCACAGTCGGCCCTCCATCTTTTTCCAGAGATACAAAGCCTAGGTCACGTGACGTAACAGGCTCTTCATAACTCGGCCTTATCGCGGGCACAACATAACGGTCCACCGGGCCTCAGTTGCGGCGGGCGCAATTACCTCACCAGCTGTTGGGGGATACCCGGCCTGCTCCGGTGACCCACTAACATTGGCCCAGACTGTCGGCCGCCCTCCCAAAGCACGCGTAGTCGACCGGGAATCCCCCACTTCGACCGTGAGCGAACAGAAGCTCTGCCTCGAGATGCCGTTCGGCCTATTCCTTTTGCTTATAGCCGTTTTACTTTAGTCGTGGTTTTGTTTCCGATCCCCCTTGCCTTTCGCAGAAATGAACCGTTGCGATGCCGTGGCCGGTTATCGGTGCACAACTCTGCATTTTCCCCTCTTGTTCCTTCTGCTTTCTTTTTCTGCCTCGTTTGCCTCCGATTTGGTAATCTGTGCACGAACCGCAAGACATAAGCCTTCACGCGCTGCCTGGTCATACCGGCTGCAGAACGACGAAAACGGACCGCGCGCTTTACACCGGGCTGTGACATCTCGTGCTGCGCGGCCGTGACTCGCGAGGATATCTTTGGGCGCATGTATAGCATTAGCGTTGGTCAGTAAGCGGTGGCACCGTGGATACCTCCACCACACGCTCATTATATGCCTCAAGAATACTAAAGAATACGGTATAGTTGCGCGACCAGTTGAAAGAGTCATGAGGCGGGAAATCCGTTTGGAGTGTGCGGTTTTGTGTTGTACAGAGCAGTGGCTTCATTGGTGAGCGCTCGACAGCAATGCGGAACTGCAGCCGAATAAAATTGTGTACATTAAGTTTTAAACTACTCACAGGTGGCAATGAACATATAGTCGAAGTCACCAGTCAATGACAAACAATTACTACAAACGCTTCCTACATATGCGACACGTTGTCCTTGGAATTTTGGAAAGAAAAACACACGCGTTCGTGAGGCCTGTCTCCAATTTTCTCTTTGTATGAATGCTGTGGGAAGCAATGGGAAAAAAAAAAAAAAACACTGGGACACAGGGCGAGATAGTTGGTCAGTTGGTCGGTGAAGGTGTTTGCTGCGGGCAGGGTCAGCGTGGCAGTCTGGGTGGGCAATTGATCGGCCTGAACGCCTCTTTGCGATTTTAAGAAACGTATTAACATGCGTCTGTCAGTGTCCGATGAGCCAAACTGACGAACCAACCCCATGATCGAATCGAATCGGTATCCAGGGCTGAATCCAGAAAACTTTTCGCTTATCCAGGCTACACTGGAGTTTAACACCGAAGAACGACTTTAGAAGCAGTGCAGAAATGCGTGTACTATATATGCGAATAAAAGAATATATGTTGGGGGGAATAAGCTTAGTGCATATAAACAATGTCACTTGTGGATTTTCTAGGAGGGTCACTCCATATTGTAAAGCAGAATCATTTACACGAAGGTTTAGGAAAGCAGTGGTGGTCCCGAGGTTTTGAAACCAACTTAGTTTGGTATGGCGGCTGGCGCCTTCAGAGAGCCACGTGTATACAACGCCGATCGTTTACATGCGCCGCTGTATAAGTAATCGTGTGTGCGTGTGTTTGTGCGTGTGTGTCATCGTCACTCTCTTCTCCTTATAGCGTCCGAACTTGTCTTCGATGTGATTCGAGCTCTCCCTAAAGTCTGCGCACGTTTGTTTTGTAGGTCAACTTCACGGGAGCGGATTTTGTCACATTCGATTGAAAAGTGCGAAGCGTTAAACCAGTCGGTATACGTTTAACACCCTCCTGAGCCTTGGCCAGTGTATACTATTCTTGCAGGCATCGTAGATGGATGAGAAACATTTTTTCAAGAAACTTAATTTCACTTTGTATTTATTTTATACACTACAGCTTCCGAACAAGCGCGAACTTTTCTACGTGTTCACCAGGCGCGCAGCGTCATATTCGGCGTAACCCGTTCTACTTCGTGGAGTGACAATTTACTGGCGCAGGTAATGAAGGCGTCACACAAGCGTACTTGCCGAGGCGTGGTCAGCAATTCAAAGCATGTACATTAAAGGAAAGATCTAGCGGTCGCTGCATAGGCGCAGGACTTAGCTCCGAAGGAGTCAAAATTAAGGCCATAATGAAGTGATATCGACGTGCGAGCCTTAGCTTTAACATTGTCGTCACATGGCAGCAACAGGTTCTCCTGCGAGGCACGCTCTCTCCTTTTCTCTTTCGGTCTTTTTTTTCTAATTTGCTGCACAATACGTGCATCATCCAACACCAAACTCAATGAAAGAGAAGAGGAAAATGGTAAAAGCTACCGATGGAGACAGTAGAAGAATTGCAATTGCCGTCACGTAACAGCAAGTGGTGCAGCAGAGCGGCACATTGTCTGTTTTCTTTTTTTTTTTTTCGTCGCTGTCCTTCATACAAGTTTGTTATGGCTTCGCTGTAGACGTGTAGCCGCCGGGGCAGCACGGCGGCTATGTCGTTGCGCTGCTGAGCACGTGATCCCGGGTTCGATCCCAGCCGCGGCGCTCACAATCTCATGAGGGCGGAATGCGAAAAACGCTCGTGTATCGAGCATTGAGTAATTGTTAAGGAACCCCAGGTGGTCAAAATTAATTCGGATTTCACCACTATGGCGTGATTTATAATCAGATAAATCATGGTTATGGCCAGTTAAGACCCCCAAATTAAATTATTTTACATACGTGCATCCCCGTGCAATTGAAAATTTTAATACCGTTATCCATCCTAAAGAAGCGATGAGATGGGAGCTCTTATCACATGCTATCAATTACTTCACTACCTATTTCAGATACTCACTTTGCGGAACCTGCTGAAGAAATGTACAACAGATCGATATACTTATTTGATACTCTTTATCAGCTGCGGAGACCTGGCGGCGGTGATAATTCTGAATGCCGTCATATACTACTCTTTCGAACTAATCTAATCGTGAGTACCGGCGGTGTGAAAACCTAGCTGCGGTGGAGCACACTGTATACAAGTCCCGTACTTAGTGATGGTGATAATTACAATGATGATTCATAGATTTTATTGGCGCAAGGGCCAGATATGGCCAAAGAGCGCCAAGCAAAAGATAATGAACGGATTGCCGATGGTAAAAAAAAAATAGAGTTGTTATAGGTGGATGTAGCATGGCTCTAAAGATCTAGCCTAAAGACTAATCGCTGTAAAGCGCGTAAAATATATATAAGTATTACCATGACTAGTGATGTACGCTATGACTATAAAATGTCTGTTACAAAGGGGTGATGTAGTAAACATGTGAGTAAAGGTAGCACTCGTACTTCACCAGTGAGCCCTTGAACGCAAGGGCTGGGAGGCACGTGCTTTAGAATATGCTATCGGATCAGCAGCCTCTAGTGAGAAGATGTGCTACGAATCTCTTGGGCTGATAACTTGCAATGTACGAACATCTTGTAAAACCTTTAAAACTAGCTTACTGTCACATGGAGGACATAGAATGTATTAAAATTGGTTCAATGCCAAGAAACATTGCCTGGTGGAGGGGAATGTGTTGTCTCTATGCGGGGCAAAGTACTTTTTTCCTTGAGCTCCTACTTCCCTAACAACTCTAACAAGACATGAAGGACCATTAGCGTCTCGCCACATTTGTCGCAGACAGGAGGTTCATCACCGGTCAACAGGTAGGAGTGAGTGCCATACGTGTCGCCTGTCCTAAGACGGCACAAAATAACCTCCGTTTGTCGTACTTTTGTCATTGGTGGCCAGTTTCCTACATTTGGCTTAATAAAGTGAAGTTTATTAAGTGTTTCAGTGTTCCACGTACGTTGCCAATGGACCCTCAGTTTCTTGTGTAGGAAGGGCTTTAAATCTATAGCAGGGACAGCTATGGAATAATTACTTGGTTACGTAGTTACTGATGTAGCTATATGGTCGGCAGTCATATTACCCTCGATGCTCCTGTGGCCAGGTACCCATCATATTATGATATGTTGCTAAGGATTGAATAAAGTTAAGTAAAGACAGAATTTGTATTCTTTTGTAGATACATTAAGGCTTTGATGACGCAGATACATTAAGGCTTTGATGACGCTTAATGAATCTGTAAATACAATTCCCTTTTGTAGTTTTATTTCTTTGATGAGTCTTGTAGCCGACAATAGTGCACAAGCTTCCGCCGTAAAGGTGCTTGTTTCCGGTGCATACAGCCGGATTCCGAGAAGGATGGGCCGACTGCAGCATAAGAAACCCCGGCACGCGACTTTGATGCATCATTGCGAAATTCTGGGCACGAGTACTTTGAGTGAAGTTCTAGGAAGTGCATTGTTATGTGTATTTGAGGTGCGTTATTTGTAACTGCTAAAAAAGAGAGAAAGAATACATAGAAAGGGGGAGGTTAACCAGAGGTAGTTCCGGTTGGCTACCCTGCACGGGGGAAAGGAGCAGGGCGATAAAAAGAGAAAGAGAGTGGAAGGGGCTGGCGCTGAGCCGTGCTCCCTCAAGGGCTGCAGAAGATAGCGCCAACCTTTCCCTTTCCCTCAAGAACCACTTACCAGAGTGGAAGGGGGAGAGAGAGAGAACGAAAGAAAGACGTGTCACAATATATGAGATGCCACAGCCATTAGAGGGTTTCAAGAAGTCGTACAGCCATTGCTTCGCTGAGGTTCCTCACACGCAGTGCTTCATAGGATAGAACGTCGTGGTTTTGCAAACAATAACAGCATTTAAGAAAGAAGAAAAACGAGCACTACATTTGCGATAATACAAACACATTTTGGCATGTCTGCCGTACATCCTGCAGCGGAAGTTTCTAAACGTTCATCGAGACGTCAGAACTAAGTCGAAAAGGTCAAGCGGGCCGCTGTCACTCCGCCAATGCTTTCATTTCATAGGACCTACCGCAAACGGGTCCTTCAAGTCTGCCGCAAGTACAGGGCCCTGGCGGACTCGGTGGATGCCCACTGTCTCACCTGTCCAGGTACGCGGGCAGCCTGCCAGCGCTAGGATTCATAAGTGCTGATACAGGCGAGGCAGACGAGGCCGACGGGACTTGGACGAGCACCAACACGCGCGGGGAGCCCCCAATGTGTTCATGCCACCCGCTAATAAATCCTATGGTGAATCGTACCCATCATCATAGCGACATTTCCCCTTGCCATCGCCATCGAAAGACAATGCAATTCGCGTATACGCGAGTATTGAATATGCATAGCTAAGTGTATTCAAAGTGCGTGTGTGCATTTCAGTGCATGGTGTAGTGCCAGCCAAGCATGCATCTCTAGCTTTTCATCAAATACTTCCGTCAAAAATGACATGGATTTTGAACAGAGCGAACGTCTCCTCTGTCAGGAGGTCCCGTCGCGGTGTTCTCCGTCGTCTGAACAAATAAACGTTGCTGTCGCGCCGTTCTTCAACGACCCCGCCACAGTGACCACACTGTCTCCCATGACAACCCTATAGTAAGACGTCACTCCAGTGGTGCTACTTCCAAGCGCCGCTTGACACACTGAACAAGAGCTTCACCAACTATATAGGCACCTCCTTCTACATTGATATGCAGTCGGCTGTCAATCACGAAGTCGCGGGTACGATGCGCGGCGGCCGCCTTCCTATGACCATGGAATGAAACAAGCTTTTGGTGGTAGATGGTAGAACAGTAGGTGGTGAAAAGTAATTCGACAAACACACAGTGGCGCAGGCGATAGAATGGCGCCTGAGTGCGTGTACTCTGTATACGGCCGTGTTTGTCTGCCGTAGTTCCAGGTGCAATACTTCCGATAAGCCACATAGGGCCGACACCGACACCACGACACGACACCGCAGTTCGAGTCGGTTTAGCGCAAGTATACATCGACGGCGAATGGATTGCCCGCCTTTAGAGACCGTCCCGGGCGAATTAAGGGAAGCATCACAACGCAGGCGGGTGGAGACGGCGACTTGAGGGTTCCCCCACCATCATAGAATCTCATCAGCACGCCCATACGCCCCTTTGATGCGCACGAAGCGGCGCACGTGGACCCCGTCGCCGATAGCTTCAGCAGCGCATCAACCGCCTTGCCAAACGATGGTCAAGTGGTCTGGCCAGGGAGCGACAAAAACAACAGCTCGGCGCGCTTTTTGGACCGCTGCTCGGCTGCTCGCGTCTTTCGCGCCCCCAAGCGAGCGGAGGATGTCCTGGAGCGAGGCGCGTGGCGGCCATTTGCGCAGCGGAGTCTGCGAGGAAGGAAAATACTGGCCATTGTGATCGAGGAAGAGAGGTACTCGTAGGTTGGGTGCAGCGAGAGAGTGGCGGCACTCCCCGACCTTCGGCAACGGCGGCGCGCCGTTGAGGATGTCATAGCGGGCACGACTGCGAGCTGCCTCGAGGGCACGATGATGTACGCGCGTGGGACGTGATAGGAACGACGACCTTGCGCGCCTGCGATTAATTGAAACGCGAACAAACGCGGCGCTGCTAGACTACCGGGACCTAGCCGGGGCTTGCAGAAGGAGCTGGCAGCGAAGTTGGCTGGTATACAGATGAGATGTGGGAAGCGCCGCGGCGCTCCCATATCGATGCACCTACACTCACTGCATATACGAGAGAAGACCTAGAAGTAACGATAATTTTTTTTTTTTTACTGAGGCGGAATGGTAGTTAATACCGGCGCATGCGACAACGCCCGTGTACAATGCTATTTTCCCCATCAATTGACCAAGTAGCGTCATTGTGTGAAGTTTTGTCTGCTGACTGCATTGCTTTCTTTTGAGCCTCTGTCGCCATCAGCGACGGTTTTGCAGTGACAGACGTCCCAAAATAACGTGTGTACATCAAGCTCTCTTCTGTATTCGGGATTATATATATATATATATATATATATATATATATATATATATATATATATATATATATATATATATAATCCCGAATACAAACCGCTCGCCTGAGTTTCACAGATCACAGTCAATCAGAATTTGGACGTCGAAGTGCCCAAGTGGTTGCGTCATACAGTTTAAAAAATATATCTACAATCTGTGAAACTCATGCGAGCGGTTTGTGCCTCCCAACGCTCCTGCCCTGACCACACTGAGCATGCAGCACTTCCTGACAAAAAATGGGATGACAACGCTACTTTACCTCACCCTCTAGCCTCTTGCCTCTTTTGACTATTTATCTCCAAAACTGAAACAAAAGCTTAACGTTAAGCGTTTTGAAGATTCGGAGGAGATAAAGAAGACAACGGATGCACAGAGGGTCATCAGTTCGCAAGAGTTGCAGAACAGTTGTGAACAATGAATGAAGTCGCATGAGAAGTTCATTGCGTCCAGGAGAGATTACTTTGCAGGTGATTCATGTTTGAGGATATTCGAAGAAATATTCGAATAAAAAAAAAAGCAAGCCTCGTTACTTTTGCGTCTCCTCCCTCGTACCCTGCCCTCTTCTCTGCTGGCCTGTTTCGAGTGATGTGTACGTGGGCCGCCCGACGCCGAAGCTCGGTGGAATAAAGGGTACAAATCTGCTGCAATATCACCAAACGGACTTGTGGGTTCTACAAGATCGCAGCAATGTAGTGCGCGCGGTACATTCTTATGAGCGTCATGTCATGTAGTCACGCCATGTAGTCATGTAAACATACCTGCGTGATTGTAAACCTTTAATGCACGACATAGCAATCTTATTTCCAATGTAGTCTATATCTCTGTTTATGACTTCCCAGCAACGCGTGCAACTCTGTAACCTCGGAATAGTACACTTGAACATGACGAAATGGCTCAGGAGACAGATAAGCGTCCCGTGTGACTAAGCGAACTCATGACTTCTGTACTGTTTTAGAGTATTATATCCTCACTAAGGCATGATAATTACTCCACGTTTCGACAAGCTTAGAACCATTAAAACTGATCTGTACTTCCGCTTATAAGCTGCGCAACCGTGTGTCTGTGTAACCACATAGTTTCCAGGCTTGGCTTGGTTTGTTTGGTGCCTATGAGTATGGCTCAACGCACCATGGGGGATCGTAGTTTCCAGGTGTAGCCTTGTTCTTGCTCCAACAACTTCGTTCTCGCCTTCCAGTCTGCACCTGCAACCATGTTGTCATGCGGCAACATGCTTTATTTTTTCGCAAATGCCACAAAAGAAAAATAAACATGAGGGATGGAATAAATTTAGAAAGACACACTGACATATTAAAGGAGCCCTGAAACACCTCTTGAATGATAGTAAAAACATTTGGCCAATCTGTTAACGAGGTTTCTGTGAAAACGCGGGCCAAATATTACTGCACTGCATGCAGCAGGGAATTTAGAATCTATAGTGTCAAAAGCAGTGAACAGACGCTTGCTCTCGCATCCGCAACGTCGTCATCGAAAGCTGATCGAAAGCATTTAGCCGACCAACGCTATTGGCTGATTTCGTGATCGCGAGAATATACTCATTAATACATAATTGCTCATTTTTAGTCAAATAAACGAAACATATATATGTCTGCGATCTCAAAACGACAGAAAGATTATTTCATATTTGCACTGGGCGTAGCTGCGTCAGCTGCGCGTGATCTCCGAGATGGCAGAGGCAAGCTGGGTAGCGCAGTCAACCTGCGGCCACCACGGGGTTCCGAGGCGAGCCCTTTCGCCAGCGCAACGCTCAACTTTTGGCCGAGGCTTTGCCTTTTTGGCTGCTCCTCTGTGTAGCTAGCTTCCAGCGCGCTAGCGGAGACGAAAAGAGAGAGAAAGCCGGGTATCGGTGCGATAACTACACTTATAATTGAAGAACTCGAAAACTTCTTGCGCCATGAGATTCGTGGGACGACGTACTAATAGTGAGGTCATTCTATGATATAGTTAGAAAGGTGCTTCAGGGCCCTTTTAAGAAAACATGCATTTCGCATAAGCCATGCCGCAGCAGCGCGAAGCTATCACAAACTACACAGGACAAGGACACAGAAGGATTAAAGCGTGAAGCGAATGAGAAAAAAAAATGTGGGCAGCTTGCACTAGTGGTGCAAGGCTGGAGTAGACAGCGGAGCTGGTGATCGACCTAGCTTCTTCCAAGTTTTACTAGGCTTGGCTAAGTTTTGCTAGGAAATACTAAGTGCTGCTAGGCACGGTATTCCGAATCGGCTCGCCGCCGACGCGCAGATTCTCGCTTGGCCGCGCGACGCGCTTCAAGATGAGCGGCGGATTCTTCGGGTGTCCGGATCTTCTTTGGTCGTCCCATGTCAAGGCTACATGTATGTACTCGCCACAGAGTCAACGAGAGTTCTGCCGCGATGGCGGCAGAACTCTCGTTGACGGCTGCAGTCACGGACACCGCGCGTTCGGCGCGAACGCGGGGAAACGCGGACGCCATCGGCGCAGCTCTGCGCATTGCCTCGTTGGTGCTGCTACAATTTCTTTCTCTCTATCTCGCTCTTATTTTCTCTTTCCCTCACCCGAGAATAGCGCGCGCAACTAAAAGCAACAGACGACAAATACGTTTACTTTTCGGACGTATCTCGCGGTGTCTCTTTTGTGTTCGGAGACTTGTTCTCTGCGAGATGCCTGCGGATATTACCTGATTAGTGTCAGACACACAAGCGTTGTCCGATTAATCTTTGGTTTCAGGACTCCGCTTGATGTACTGAATATCAGCATCGCTAGCATGTATAATAAATCAATGCAAAAAAAGCGAACACGGCAAGCATTTTGCCAATTTCCTAAACGCGTTCTCTTGCGGCTACAAACGCTTGCTCATGAGAATGATACATCCCTGGGGAAATTCGTCTCCTGAGCGAAGTAGTATAACCTTTCCAGGTAAGAAAACAAAATGACATTTTCTGTTGATGAGTCAGGCAAAATAACACGGCACCGATGAAACAGTGCAACTCAACTCAGGATGGTGTTCTTTTATTTATAACAATAAAGTACAACGGATATATCTAATGGTGGTGGCCCATCGCCACGGTGACCCGTCTGACGTATACGTGCTGCACGCCTATAAGAATTAGAACCATCTGACAACTGAAGGCGCAAGCAGAACTTCATACATACCTTCGGATAGGTTAAAATTCTGGCGATTTTCGCAGCACAACTTGATAAAGAAAAGCGACATGGTTCCTGTAAAATACACAAAAGGAGAAACAGTCCTTGAATTTCAGTGCAGAAGTTCTCCCAGCAATATATACCGCGTGCAATGCGAAGTTCCAGGGTAGCCAAACCCCTTACCGTATTATTCTGTCCAAGCAGCCCCTATATATAGATGAAGAAATGACACCTGTTTAGTTTAGTTCGCCTGATACACTGCACCACTAGAACCAAGCTGATTTTACAGACCACCTTGAAGCATTCAATGCGGTATAGTCGTTGCATCAGTTCGATGGGACATCTCATGAACTTAATTTCATGAGAATTAATTTCATCATCTCATGAAATCTAACGGCATTAATAAAAAATGTATAGCACCACCAGAGGAAGTTGACCTGCGTGTGGCCATGAGAAACTAACGACTAGACGTGCTACCTCAGGCGCTACGTGAAGAGAAAAAAACCCAGTCAATCGACTGCACAAAAGAAAATCCTAACCACAGCGCCTCGAGGTGCGCTTACTGTGTGGAACTCCCAGGACAAAGAAGGCGGAGGCGTGTCTGCTCGCGCCGACCGAAACGCAGGGAAAGCACAGAGAAGTGTCATTGCCGGTGCTTTGCATCGCCTCTGCAGCTGCGGGCGAGTGAACGGACGAACTCCGGAGACTACCAGTCAAAGTAGCAAGTGCATCCCACGAAAAACGAAATGATGAAAGGGTTGCGGAGAACACAGCTCACACTACCGCTCAGCAAGGCTAGGCGAAAATAAAAACTGGATGTAGATTGTACATGGTGGAGCATAGGGAGGACGGGTGGGGGATGGGGCGTTCACACATTCGAGGAGGTCAACTATTGTCGTCTGCGAGGAAAGTGAGAGATTTTTCTTCGTAAGTAAATATATATATATATATATATATATATATATATATATATCCCGCCCGGTATCATTACTTGCATTCTTCTGCTGGCCGCACTATTACCGCTCGCCATTTCGACGGCAACGCGGGCAAATCGTGTGCCGCGAAACGAGAGAATCCATAGAGGAACGGAAACTGAGGGTGGTTGCAGGAGCGAGGCCAGTGGAGTTCACACGGAGCGGAGAAGCGCTCTCCCGTGTGAATAGAAGACCTCCCCCCGCCGAGGAGGAATCCCGGCCCTGGCTCGCACGAAAGCCGTCTGCGGCACGTCCGGCGGTGCACTAACGACCAGAGCAGCCCTGCTCCGAGCGCACGGGGAGGAAGTAAGTGGGCGCCGGCGATCGAGCACAAGGCAAAGAGAACGCCGCCAAGGGACGATACATCGCGACACGCTCCCTCCCTCTCCCTCGGCCTCTTCCAGGTCGGCTGGCCAGTGCCCGTGACCGTGAAGACGGTGGGGTCGACGCCGTCCAAGCATTGTACTGCTCGCAGCCCATAGCAGGCGTCCCAAACGCCGACCGCGCAACAGACGGGCCGGGCCGGCTGCGGAAAGGGGGACTGGCCGTGCCCCGCTCCTCCACGCAGCGCGCTCACACACAAGCTGCGAGAAGGGCGCCCGCGAGCGCCGGTGGTGGGGTTTTCCAGGCCGGCGCGCTCGCTCGCGACGTCAGGCGTTTCTCGGCAGCAACCGCAGCGCTTGCCTGGCCTCTCCTCCTTTCTCCGGGGGACAACCGGCGGTTGTGGTGTTGGTGGTGCATCCGATAAGTGATCCCCCTCTCCCCCCGCGCGCGCTCCGTACTCCCCGACGAACTGCCCCGCGCCAAACGAGCGGCCGTTTTGAGCGCGCGCGAGCGGTACACCGTTGTCAGTCAGCGCGCATCGCGCGTGTGTGTGCAACCATGCCTACCACTTCTTCCTAGAGTGCGCGCGTGTTCCCCGCAGCGCAGGAAGGTTGTTGGACGCGACCTCACGCAATCCCCTCGTGCTCCCCGAGAAGTGATGCCGACGGCGGCAGACGGCAGTGAACTAGACGTGAACCGCGGCGCGCCACTACGAGCGCCGTCACCTTTGATCCTAGGCGTAAACTGCGGCGGCGGCGCCGTGCCGCGAAAGACGACGCTCCTCGACTTGGAACAATCGTCGGACGTGACCTGCGAGAAACGCAAGAAGCGCTCGCATAGCGAAGACAGCGGTTGTCCCGACTCGGCGAACACCACCGACAGCGGCCTGGTGTGTGACGACTCGCTACCGCCGGCTTCGACGACCAGGGAGTCGTCTGCGGCGGCTTCCGAGGACTCGGCGACATCGGACTACTCGTCCGCCGGCAGCGGCACGGAACACCCCGAGACGCCAGCATCTCATTCTGCCGGAATGGTGGTGCGAACCGCGCGAACCGCTGTTCCGGCGAGCGGCGCCCCGACCACGGCCGCCGTGTCGGGCATCAAGTCTCCAACGTCCATGCAGCAGGCTCTGCAGCTGAAGAGGGCACGACGCAGTGCACGCTTGGAGCACCGGCGCTCGCTCGAAGTGAAGTACGCGCTTCTTTCCGACGCCGACGGAGACAGGTCAGCACCCTTCATTTTTTACTGCATTGATGAGTCACCGTCTTTTCTCTTTCAACAGCCTTCCATCAGACACGCGTAAGCCCGTGCTGGAACATTTCTCACTTCGCAATTCACGTCTCAAACACTCCATGCACGAGTTCCTTCTTCCTGGTTTGACGCGCTGTGATGAGTCAGTTGAGGTGGTGCGCTGCCGCGCGCCACGGATTGTGTGTGATCGCGCACCATTGGTCTACCAACATTGCACAGGTAAAGAAACTGATCAGAGTGAAGAACAAAGATCCGACATAGAGATACCGATACGCGTTAGATAATAGCACACTCGACAAGTCGATACAAAGCTGCGAGTATCTAATATAGCGTAACAGTGAGTACTGAGAGTGCATTCTCGTATTCTAAACGTCAGGACAGCTATACCAGGCAACTAAGCGTAGCATCACCGCACGACTCTTCCTTAGCATAGCGAGGCACGTTGAATGCGTGTCATATTTTACAGTAGACAGCATAACAGTAGCAGACTGCTATTTAGCCGCCATGTTCGGTTAGGTTTACGTTTCTTGCAGGTATATACTGACTTCAGTCATCAGCAAGGTGAGAGCGCGTCGAAAGCCTTCTTGAAACCATACGAGCTGGACCCAAGTCTACGTGCAGATAAATTTATTTTCCGGCCATTACACAACTCGTGTTTTCTCAAGTATGACTTTATTTCAACGAACGTCTGTACTTTTATTCTTAACATTACCTTACGCATGGAAATTCAATGCGTCGAGCCGAGTTATTCGCTGCACCAGTTCGTTGATACCAATTCCCAAACACTTCTTCTTCCATACCTGTGATTCCGGGACAGCCGTCCCTACCTGCTGGTCAAACCTCACATTTTTTACATTTAATAAAGGAGAAGAATATGCTCAATGCAATCTCAGGCTTTTACGTAGATTCCTGCAAGAAAACCGCTAAGGTATACTTCGCTTCACACGTCTCTTCAAATGTGTATACGTTCGGATTCCTTATGGAAATATGTGGAAGGGGAGAAAAAAAAAGGGGGGGGGGGGAGATTAAGAGAAGAGAAAGTCCGCTGTGGATATCGCCGACGTAGTGACAGTTTTCTGCTCTATATGACAGACAGTCACTCATTCCGGATCACAGACGGTCGCTCAATCCGGTAGCCTTCGAAAATCGCAGCAGTGCTTCGGTGGCCTTTCGCAGCTGCGATATGCGAGGCCATTTTCCCAAGATCTTGTTCAAGGTTTTCTATCCAACTGATTTAGAGCTGTGCAGAGGTCATGTCGTTGCTTTCCAAAAGATGGCCACAGGAGGTGTTCTATAGTCTCATCGACACTGCAGGCATTGCACTCTGCGCTATCGGCCATTCAAATCAAACATGTATATGCATTGATGAATGCAGCGCCCATGCGTAAGCGGTACACTAGCATTGTCTCCTCACTTCGCAGAAGCCCAGGTAACAGCCGTAGTTGCATAGATGCGCCGAGAGAATGCAATCGATGGTGGGTGAATTCAGGTGTGTGCCACTTCTCCAATGTCATACGGTGCGCTAGCTTGCTGAAGTGTTGGGCTGCGTTGCAGGGTAGCTAATCGGGCTCAGTCTTGGCTAACCTACCTGCCTTTCATTTATCCTTTTCTCTCTCTATGTGCATACGTGAATCTTTCGTTTTTCCTAGGTAAGATGCAGCTGCTTCAGTAACCGATGCCAGGCAGCCGTTTTCTTTTTTTTTTTATGCCTCTACATTTTTTTTTTATGCCGAAATTGTCGAATGCTACGCGGTACAACTACGAGAAACTACAGGCCGGCTAGCGAAGTTTTACTCATAACCCGCGAAAAACCACACGCGACTCAGCAGCTACGCGCCGCCGTCGCTTGCGGAGAACGACTGGTTTCGGTTTTCCCTTCTCATTTTCTCTCTCTTTTTTTTTCCCCCCGCTCAATACTGGACTTTCCGCGCGCTCGGGGTTTCCATGTGTGGGAGGAACGCGGACGGTGGAAACTCAAGGCACTGCTACGCGCCAACCTCCGATTCGCAGTAACGGCCTCGACAGGCGGACCTTCTTCCTTGAGAGTATACAAACAATCTACGGGCTCTCTCAATCGTAACTTCTCTCTCTTTTCTTTGTCCTTCTTTCGTTCTAGTGCAACGAGGATTTGATGAAATGTCTAAATCCGCTATATTACTCAATATTATGAATTAGTGTCCTTCAAGCTGCTTGCTCCTAGGAAGCCGCAAAGGTCGTCTCGCTTGAAGGACGGCGTCTTTAACTGAACCCTTCCCATCGTTGTTTACATTGAACGACGGGGTGCAAAAGAATGCCTCTGTGTAGTACAAAAAGCGCGTAGCTTACGTACGACACAGAATTTCCGTCTATTGCAAAGAAAAACAGTGGAGATTTAGCGGTAAATGCGAGAGAAAATGCCTTAGCATAACGTCGCATCTATTTGAGGTCCCGGATGCATGATGTAAGCCGCGTTCACCACATTACAAAGCGTTGTTCGGGAGCTCACTCGACAAACGCCCTGCCTCCTTTGGAGGAGCGAAGTGCAAGTGACGGTAAGGCCCGGAGCAGAGCGCCGTCAGTTGCACTATACATGTATTGTGTTTTCAAGAAAAGACGGGCCATTCTACGCGACGATAACCAAGAGCATATTGTTCACAGTCGAGTAGAGCAGCCGCCAGTAATTATTTTGTTGACACCATTCAATTAATTGCGATTAGCAAAATTTTTAATTATTACCCTGAATAGCGTGCTGTCACTGAAAATTTTGTAGAAAACTGAAAGAAACTTAAAGCTGGTATGGTTTCAGCACGGTACTTTTTGCCCATTTATTTTGAGGCTGATAAAGAAAGCCCACAAAAAATGAAAAAAGAAAATCACGTGACTAACCATCCATCCCACCGCATCAAAAAGCAGTAGTCGCATAGCACTACGCGATAAACATCGCGTGGACCCCATGTTTTAACACCGACATATTATTTGGCCTCAACCATTGCATATACATGACGTTGCTTGTGGACAACATATATGTCAAACCACTTTCTATTGGGCAATAAATGTCCATACACATTATCTCTCTCTCTCTCTCTTCTTTTCTTTTTATTTTTGCTAGCAGGGGTCCATGTGCTCACTATTTTCCTGAACATGACCGCAACGTGCCGCCGATCTTGAAGCCAAATTAAAAAAAATATATAAAGATTTCGCAAACGGTATAATCAAGCAAACCCAGACACTATAGTGCCGCCAGAACCGCCCAGGCAGTGTTTGCTGCTTTCACACTAGCATGTTTCATACATCATGCAATTTATGCATATGCGCATGTTTTGAAGTAACTATATCGTCTTTATACACGGATGTAGAATCGATTCTCCTAGAATCGTGTCTAGGCCGTGCGTCACGGCAGCAAAGTGTGGCATTCTGTCATTAGCCAGTTTCTCCTCTTCGTGAAACGCACGTGACGCAGAGAACTGGCCCACCGCGTTTTCTCCGTGTGCAGGCCCGAAATATGCATGCACACGAAGGAGCACCCATTCTTCTATTCTGGGAAAAAAGTTTGCTTACGACGAGCACCACTCCCACGTGACACATGCAGAGGAAGGAGAGAGAGGCATGTTGGTATCCGCTATGGCAGCTATACTCAGATTGTGTGCGAATGTGGAGGTATCCGTTATATCGGCCGCCAATGTGGACCCTTATTATTTTTCATTTGGCATTTGAACACACAAAAACGGTATTTTAACTTGCTACAACGACACTGTTTAAAACAGGACCGCTCGCAAGTAAGAACACGTTGTCGCAACAGGCCCTGCTTCTGTTCAGCTCCAAAACTACGAAACAATATTATCTGTATTTATTTATTTATTTATTTATTTATTTATTTATTTATTTATTTATTTATTTATTTATTTATTTATTTATTCTCAAGGTCGAAGCATTACAGAGAGGAGTGGGAAAATATAAAAAAATACAATTACAACACAGAGCAGGCACAATATTCGTTATCGATGGCTATCTTGAAAGTAGTGACGTCAGTGATCGAAGCGATGAAGGCAGGCCGGTGATTCTATTCAGTGCTAGTTATTAGGATAAAAGAATCAGTATAAAACTTGGTGCGGCTGCAGGGCACACCGACTTTGAACATGTGGTCATTGCGGGCTGAGATATGTGTTGGTGGGGGGAAAAGCACGTCTCGGAGAGTTGGGTTAAAATGGTATATTTTATGAAACAAAGAATTAGACGCGATATATTTCGGCGTAGCGATAGATTAGGTAGATCTTTACATTCTATTCATTTGGCTGAAGCTGGAAGTACGGCACTAGTAAGATTAAATAAAGCGAACAGAATGATTTTGTAGTGCTTCAATATTATTTACAAGAAATACGTAATTTGCGGGTCCAATACTGACGACGCATACTGAAGTTTAGATCGTGCTAAGATTTTGTAGAGAAGGAGTTCCAAGTTAGCCGGAGAGAGAAAAGATACACTATGTGTACGGTTAGCATTTGAAAGAATATATTTTCAACGTGTATTTGCTAATAAAGATTTTCAGAAATGTGAACCACCAGGTATTTGTAACAACTAACCTGCATTGGTGGGGCCTTGTTAAGCAGATAAGCAGTTAGGATATTGCTATGAGTATGACGGGGAAAGCCTCATAAAAGTGCCCTTAGAAGTGTTAAGCGTCATTAGCCACTTACTACACCAAGACGAAACGTTATCAAGACCAAATTGCAGGTTAACGGAGTCATCAGATGTTAGAATTTCGCGGTAAATCCCGCAGTCGCCTGCAAATAACTTTATTGAGGTAGAAATACTATAAGGTAAATCGTTAATGTAGATAAGGGATAACAGGTGTCCCAAAACTGAACCCTGTGGAACACCGGAAGTTACAGGAGTTCTTGTGAACCTCAGGCTCAAGTGGACTTTAGCTTCAATATTTATCGCCACTCGGCGACGTTTGTGATTACGTAAAATATGACCTTCGGAGAAATTCATCTCCCCCAGCTTCCCTTGTTTCGGATATTGCACTACCAGAATGACCCTGCCGGTTGCGGCACGCCGACTATTAGGCAGTGTTTGATTGATTTGCTTTCTGTTAAACTTGTCCCACCAGCACGCAATGGCGCAACGTACGCCTATCGATGGTCCTCTGTGCGCGCCTTTAGATAAAGTAAAACTAGCTACGTTAACACAGCGCGCAGAGTATCCTGTGGTGCCAAGGATAACCATATTTCTGGGTGAGCGAGAGAGTGCTTTTATAGGCGTAGCAAAGATGGAGGTAATGCAGAAAATCGCAAACAGGTCTCCGTGGGACGTTTCATTCATGACAGACGGCAGGCTCTGCTCGCTGTCTGGGAGTTTCCTCGTCTAACGTTATATAGCTCGTCCGCCCAACGCTGTCGCAGATACGTGGGTTCGATCCGACGAGTTCCTTGCGCAGCAGCGGCAGCTCGGCTGGGTCTTCCCCGGAGGCACTGGCATTCCGGCATTGCGGGCGGTACACCGCGGGGCTCCGTGTCCGTCTGCTGCCCAAGTGAAGAGCGCAACAATTAGGGAGCGTGCGCGAGGTTTTTCCTGGCCGCAGCCATCCATTTGGGAGGGCGCTCGCTCACAGGTGCGAAGTGGTCGTGTTGCGCGCATCGCCTTGCAATTCGGTTCTGTTTGCCGCGCATATATTGACGCCGCTCGCTCCATTATCGTCCATTCTTCGGAAAGAATCGCTAGTTGGTTGACGTGCGCCGAGTTGAGTCGTTGCGGTGTGGTATACGTATACACCGGCCGATGGTTATGTTTCGTGCACGGCCACACTGGGGTCCATATGGCTGTGGCCATTAATAGTGGAACCATGGACAACTTCTGGCTTCTGCATGTATACCTGCTTCAGTTGTAGCTACTTGCATCGTATATTGTGGTACTCCGTGACGATGCGGCAACATCCTCAGGATGTTGCCTACTTTTTTTCTCGCCGCTTTCTGGCTACTTTACATGCTCCGGCTTATGCAACCTGGGCAGAATCCTCACAGCACTACGCGGCTGACGACAGATGTTTACAGTGTAGCTACGTTCGTGGGTCGAGCGGGTTAAATTTCCGCTCTAGAAAGTTGCGGAACACCCCTGCCCCACGGCGTTTTGAAAGCATAGCAGCCTGCAACGTGAGAAGGGTCCACAAGCTATATGCACGGCAATTAAAGACTGCAATAAAGCGTAGGGCTAGAGAACAGAAGGTGAGATGATCGCTAAATACGCCTATTACGCATCGCCGGTAGTCAAGAAAGAGGATGGCAGCTTGCGTTTCTGCATCGACTACCGCAAACTCAACCAGGTCACTAAGAAGGACGTTTACCCGCTACCGCGCACCTCCACCAGTGTCGCAAGACGCGAAGAACCGCACACAGGACGACGGTGCGACCACAAACACAAGCTCAGGGACTCGAGAATATAATTGGCCGCGCCAACTTTATCCTCTCCGGAGAGAGACGTGCTTGCTCTCGAGTCCCTCACTTTGTTGTCTTCAGTGGCTCTTAGCTGCTTTAGTCGTGACAATATGTTTTCTTTTGCAATAGGAAGAACATGTAGTAGGGAGCACAGCACGACAAAGCTGATCGTGATCACGCAGAGAAATATCATCAGATGCCGAAAAAGCAAATAAGGGAAGGTCCATTTGAAACTTCAGAATAATATGAAATGCGACTTCTCTTTTGCCCGACATTGAGGAAGGAAACTGCCGAATCGTGTGGCTCGCCTCGGGTACACTTATGTTGTACTTTAGCGGCCCAAATTTAGCTTCTCTGCGACGCGACAGTGATTGACGTCCGACGACGCCTTCACATCCCTCACCGAGACATTCGCAAGAGCTGTCGAGACTTCCGAGACGCTTCTGAGCTCCAAATATCGTCCTTCAAACAACGTCGTCACATTGAAATCAGCGCGACAATTTTGATTGAAAGCGTAGTTCGTACTTTGTCAAAGACCAATTAGCTCTTTCCCCCAACGGGGGGAGTAAGAACTAGTTAGGCACCGGTGCATTTAGACGATCGGTTTCACGGGCCGTTGAGTTCATGCGCGTGGAGACACGAGGTCGGCTCTGGCAAGCGGCCAGAACATGGTCGGAGCAGAAGCCCGTAACGAAACAGCCAACAGACAGCGGCCTCCTGTTGCTGTCGCGAGGACGCGAGACGTCGTCGTGCATCACCCTGAGCTGACGCACTGCTCACGCGGGCGCCTCTTCCACCTGCGTCAGCTCAGCGGCCTCCCCGAGTGACGTTCTCCTGACACCGTAACGCATTTGCGTATTCAGTTATACGGACATTTCGCTCGAGGAAGCCAGTGCATAGACTGGGTATACGAGAGAGCGAGAATTTAACCTCTCGATCGAGTCGCGCAAAGGCGGACTCCGCACGTCTTAGATGAAATATTGTGTAGTGGAAGCACAGGAAGGAAGAGCGATCGGTACCGCTGCGTCTTGGACAACCGAAAACAAGAAAAAAGAAAAGTAAAAGAGAGAGAGAGAGAGGTAAGAGAACTTGGTGACAAACGTGAGTGACAGTGAGCGACAAGAGACACACCGGAATAGAACAATTGTAGAAAAGTCGCGTTACTCCATCACCAAGCACATAGCTTGCGTAAGATAGATAGCTGGACAACTGTGTTCGAGCGCACGACGGTTTGAGCGTTCGCGCTACTCACTAGCTGTCTTTCGAAGGAGTCTAACCTCTTGCGTGTATCTATTTCAAAAATAAGAAGCCCTCCCATTGCTGCCTTGCAGACATGTGAGGACAGGATCGTTCCCCACCCCACCCTCGCCGGCTGAGTCGCGCCGAGCGAACCATCGCGATCGCCGTGCGAGGCACGACTTCCAAGAAACGGCTCCCAGAAAGCCCTGCGCCCCAGATGGCAAAGACGGGCAGCACGCACACGCTTCGACAGCGGCCTTCGTCACTCCAGAAATGCGCACGCGAGCCGCTGTCGAGTTTCCTGGTTCAGTCCACAAACAACAAACCTTGCAACAGAAAAAAAAAAAAAAAGTTCGAGCGAAGTAGACGCCGCGAGATATATGGTCTATGCGCCCTACATTATCTCCTGCATCGTCGTCGGCTCGAATGCGATTATTGGCGTGTCGAGGGACGGAAGTGCGCAATTGCGATTCCGCGAAACGCCGATCGCGACTGCGTCCCGCAGGTGGTTTCCCCACCACGCGCACGCGACCCGAACAGCGCGCTTCTTTTCCTTGAACTCGGTGAGAGAAAAAAAGACGTCAGTTTAAGGGGGTTCTCCTGGTCTGCACTCTTCACCTGGCAGCAGACCGCGGCATAAGAAAGGTCTCCTTTTAGTGTATACTGGGCACGTACTTTACTCCGCCACCTTGCGCAACTAAGCCGCGCAATAATTTCTCTTTCTAGTCTATTTCCTTTTTCTTCTTTAGTTTCCCTCTCTCTCTTACTTCTTGCGCCTTCTGTAGATGATTTCACCAAGAGCGAAGAAACGCGCTCGTCGAATTGTTCATGCGGAAGTATAGTGTAGCGGTATATCGTTAACGTGCTCTGTTTCTGCAGCGGGAAATATAGTCGTGCAGGCTGTTTCGCGTTGCGCTCTAGTGGCGGTTTAATTGAAGCTGTCGCCAGAAACAGTGAGCACTAAGAACGGCTTAGCGCTTTGAAGAAGGCATTCTCCCCACCGGCTGAAAGTAAAACTATCTACATGGTGTCCGGTGGCCATTGTGGCCGGTACCGGGCAGCTGCATGTACGCGTATGTAGAACGGGGAGTGGTGGCAGGGATGTTTATTGGCCAAGTCCTGCTATAACTTTACGTTAATTTGTCAGTATTGTTAAATAAATAAATAAATAAATAAATAAATAAATAAATAAATAAATAAATAAATAAATAAATAAATAAATAAATAAATAAATAAATAAATAAGCTGATTCACGTGATATGCGCAAGTTCCTACGAGTAACTAAAATTTCGTCACACATTCGTTTTGTTACATTTCATATGCTTCCACCAACTCGGTCGGTGTGTGTAAGGGTGCAATTCCAAATAGAGAGAAAAGAAAGCAAAATTAGGTTATGTAAAACCTTTTGTCCAGAGTCATGCGAATAATCAAATGTAAATGGGTCGGAGCATGCGGTGGCTTTTGGCACGTAGCAAGACAGCAGCCACCGAAGCCCGAAAGAGATAGGAAACGGACTCAATCTGCGCAGCTGATGCCGAGGTCAAGTGGACAGCTGAACTACATTGTTGAGGGCCAGTGTTTGCTTAGAACATGTCTCAGGGACTCCCTCTGAAGGAAAGAGCAAAAACATGGCGGATTTTTTCTTTCTCTCTCTCTCTCTCTCTCTCTCTCTGTGTCTTTTTTTCCTTTTGCCCGAACTCAGAAACAAGTGGGTACTCTCCAAACTGCAATCTCAATAGCCAAGTGTGTCTGCTTGTGTGTACGTTGCTAGCCAATGCAGGCTGCTCTGTCTCAAACGAGTCAATTAAGCCCGTAAGACGAGCACGCAACGCAATTACCTCGCGTAGTTCTTGTAACATTCTATTTCCTTCTTTAATTTTCCTGTTGTTACTAGCTTGGGTTTTTTTTGTTACTCTCTCATTCTCTCGTGTGCTTCGCCACGCGGGAAAGTTGATGCTTCAAAGCGTGTTTCGGGTTTCATACGTCTCGTTACGTCGCGTTCAGTTGGAAGACCTCATATTTCTTCAGCTTTTCCTGTCCGAACGCTGTCATTAGGCTCGGGATCCCCTCGGCTCTTAGTAATAGCCGCTGTGATATCAGCGTGCCGAGAACTTCCGTCCCTTTCTCTCGATGTAGACGGACGCTCTCGCCCAAGCTCCGGGGCACGCAAGTGGCCGCGCTGAAAGCGGGAGGAATCTCCGCGCCTCCGATGCACCGCCGACGTTCCGTCGTGTCGACGGCGCACGGCAGACCGATAATTGCCGAAGCAGAGAAAAGACACGGATAATTGAGGACTTGTGTTTTGAGGTGGTTAATTAGTATAAGACGGATTTAAACCAAACCAATCAACCCTAAACAACACCTTTGGGGTCAGAGATTTGCTCTCGCATAAATTGCAAGTGGTGGGAGCGGCCCACAGGAAGGAGGCACTGTTCCGTCTCAGCGCTGGATTAGCTAAATGTGGCGCGCCAAATTAAGCTAAGTCTTCGTTATGTTTGCAGCCATATTAACAGCGTTCGACTGATACCGTTACCTTGCAAGTTTATTCAAAAGACAAAATGTACGTAGCGCCCCTCCAAGACCACTAGGATCGACAGCGGCCGAACGCTCTAGCGCAGCACAATCGGCAGAGTTTCACGTTAACGTGAAACACCGCGGCGTAACCGGCTATGCGCTACCAGGTGCAAGGCCTGGTCAGAGGAGGCAGGTTTGCAGAGGCGCATGACCCTCGAGGCAGCGCACCTGGATCGTGCTTTGATCGCAGCGCGCACGGACCATGCGACGAGCTTCGCGAGAGGCGCCGTAGTAAGCGGCGGCCGCGGCATGAATGGCCGGCAGTCACGCCCTTGCGCATTGCAAGAACGCGAGGAGCACGTTGCGTGTGCCCCCGGCAGTTGTTGGCGTGCCCCGACTTTCCGGCCCTGCCGGCGTTTCCTCCTCGCTCCTCCTTACGAGTCCCAGAGCGCGGAGGAGGAAACGCTGCTGCGACCGCTACGACGGGGCGTGTGACGAGAATGCAAAAGGGGTCGGCAAGCCAGCGATTCGCGACCGCGCCACACGGAGCGGCCGTATCGCCAACAACTGTGCGACGGTGAAGTTCCGGCCTCTTTCAATGATCGAAATACGTTAGACACGTGGGAACAGAGAAACTTAGCGTGTCCTCGCGAGACCCATATTCAGCTCTGACGAAGACGCGCGCCCTTCTGCATATGAACGTCCAAAGCTAATGATCTCTCATACCATAACGCTACACTGTTTACTTGCGTTTCTCTTGCGAATGATACTCGTGTTCCACGGCTGTCCCAGCAACTCACCGTCGCTAAAGTAAACTCCAGCTAAAATGGACAGTTGTTTTGTCATCCTAGTGTTTTTGCGCGCTTGCGGGTCTCAAACATTTCGCGTTATCCTACATTGCTTGCAAGTACGGATATACCGAACATGTTTTTGCAGATGGTTCCCTTAAACAGACCTCTTCCGCGGCAGCTTACGCGGTACATGCAATGGGGATTGCGCAGCGGTTCAAGATAGGACACATCGTCTACAGCAGCTGAGTTGACCGGCGTTCGAGAAGCAATCCGCTGCATACTGCAACAAAACCTCGCTAACTCGACAGTGTTCTGCGACTCAAAACTGGCGCTGCAACTCATAAGCAGTTATATGAATCACAGATGCGCATATCGTCCTCTAATTTACAACATCATGGCTCTGCTTACTGAGGCGTCTCAATCCGGCATACCATTGCACTGCAGTGGATTCCCAGCCACTGTGGAATAGCCGGAAATGAGCAGGTTGATGCGGAAGCAAAATGGCGCACACTGACGGGAAGATTATAAAACTTCCCTTTTACCGTTATGACATCAATGCCTTGCTACATAACTCCATCAAAACGTCTATGGCGCGACAATGGGATAACCCCGAACATCGGCAAGAGCGCCTCTATATATACTTGAGGCCGGTTTGCGATTCCGGCTTCCACTTCGGATGCGGAGAGGCCAGGAAACACTAATCCATATATTATGGCTTGGTGTGGCGTACACTCGCAAATACCTTCACAAGAATCGAGGAGAACGGGACCCTGATTGTAGCGTCTGTCACACTCACGAGACAATAGACCACATGCTTTGCGTGTGCCCTCAATATGCGGCCGAGCGAAGGACACTAAAGCGTAGTGTTGACTGTTTGGACTCCCGATCATGCCCAGCGCACCATAAGATCACTTTTGAACTTTATGTGTGAGACGGGCTTAGACGGTCGTCTCTAGGACCTGTGAAGTCAGTACTTGAGAAGTGAAGAAAGTGCGAAATCTGTTTGCGCGATGACGTGTTGTGTGGACAACACTACTCCTGCGTGTAGTGTGTGGTGAAAAGTGCACAACCGCGTATTGGACAAAGTGTGTAAATAGTAGCTCATTGTACGATATCATAATCACCTGCCAACTACCTCTGCATCTCCCACTTCCCCTTACCCCAGTGAGGAGTAGCAGGCTGGAGACACGATCTCCAGGCCGACCTCTCCTCCCTTCTCTTCATTGAAATCTACTCCTCCTCCTCCTCGGCATTTGTGTACGACCATTCCGGATAGCGAATGCAAATCGCGTGGACGCGCCAGCAAATTTTTTGTTGTTGTTGCAGCAGTTCCGTGCCACATGTCGCGCAAGTGTAGCAGTGAAGCAGCACTTCAAACAATCCAATGTGTCTTGCATGGCAGATTGCACCTCCGAAATAGAGCCCTAACAAACTCCGCTCTAGAACGGTTTTCCACGGCGAGCAACAACACCAAGAAGAACAAAAGGATGGTGCTCTGATTTTACATGGAACCACGCTTTGTGTAGAAAACAGCTCGTACGCCACCACCGGCGGTCGGCATCCGTGTGTCGAAGTGCCGAAGTGCGACAACATAGCGAGCGGTCACCCCTCCAGTTGCGCGATTCGAATTCGCACTTCTCCTTGGCCCGCGAGCGCCCCAGGAAGACCTCGCTTGACCGGCCCCGGCATCAGATGGGATGCCTGCACGCACACGCCTCGAGGTGCACGTAACAACCACGCGACCGGGCGACGGGGATTCCCCGCGCGGCCACTGCCGGACGGGTTTTGGCGAGACGAGCTTGGATGTGTCGTCCATCTGGCTCGCTTCCCTCGCACTCTTCGCCGGAGGTCGAGCTCCGCAGTCTGCGGTGGCTGCAACACACGCGACGCGGCTCGGCCGTGAAGCGAGAGTTGATATGCGATAGGAAAATTAAACTTCTGACGGACAGCTCGCTGCTAGATTCGCGTTTAAGCAGTGTGATCGCGGCAAGGTGATGGCAAGCCTTCGAACGAATGTTTTCGTAGTAGCGAAGCGTCCTGCGCCCTGATACGTCGCAAAAATCGTCACAGCTAAAATAGAGAAAAGAATTAGGGAGTGGCTTTTAGCACCACCTGCACAACGCTGCTATGTTAGCATGGTAACGATGATGGCCATCATATTAGCACCGCAAGCTACACTCGCAAAGTTTAGCAATGGAAATCAAAATGCAAGTCGTTCATTCGGCGCAATGCGCAGGCCTCTCTTTCTTCTTTTTCTCCTGTTATATATATATATATATATATATATATATATATATATATATATATATAATAAGAAGCACAACTTCGCGGTTATCTTCGGATTATTTACCCAACAGTTTCGGTCGGTGGACCGACCTCTTTCATATATATATATATATATATATATATATATATATCTCAGAGTTGTTTTCTCTATATCCTCTCTCTCCTTTCATCCCTATACGCCCTTCCCCAAGTGCAGGGTAGCAAACCGGACGTGCGTCTGGTTAACCTAGCTCCCTGCCTTTCCTTTCTTCCCTCTCTCTCTCTCGCTCTCTCTCTCTCTCTCGGGACAACAGTGTATGCGAGTTAACAATGTATTTCATTACTCGTCTCGCGGCAGGACATTCCTGCCCTGTTTCAATCGGGGACTGATATTTCAAATTTGCGCTAATATCACAGAGAAGGAAAGGCGGTCTGCCAGGCCAACAGGCGCATGTCCGGATTTCTACGCTATTCTGGGGAGTTGATAGAAGAATGGGAATAGAAGAGGTGGCGGGCGATAATTGATACCGTGTCCACACTTACGTCTGCACTGCACTCCGTGTCGCTGAGCCCAGTCAACTTCATGAAGTGCCGCAGTGCTCGTATGGCTTCCTGCACCAGTGAAGGGAGCGACCATGTACCAAGAATAGTTGTAACCGAGGATATTCTCAGAATACTGTAACTTGAGAAAACCAGCGAAAAAGTTCAGACGCAAACACGAAGGAAAGAAGAGACCTTCGTGTTTGCGTCTGAATTTTTTTGCTGGTTTTCTTAAGGTATACATGCATGAACTAACTGGCCCAGCAAGCAGCACTTCTCAGAATGCGTATGAATGAATGAGCTCAACATACGCAGTAAATCAACATGTCTCGAATAGTCGCTGGCTGCAGTTCCGCAACAGCAATTTGGGTGCCCTACAGAATCGTGGTTTAAAAGTTACTTAGTGAGCGTTAATTAATGAGTTTTCTGCAGACGATCACGTCATTCATGAGGGTTGTTGTCGCGAATATCATCGCCTTCTTACCTCTAACGCAATGCACTGTGTAACTTTTGTCTCTTCGCTGGAACGCCCGATATTTCGATTCTACGAACTCTAAACCAATTATTTTTGCTTCTTGTCATTGACCCGGGCGGCGCTGCAACGAACTTATCACCATGATCGACCTGTAGGCACGCCTAATGACACTGATGTACGGAATAAAACAGAGCGATAACACTCGCACTACACCGACCCAGAATCTTGTTTTTTTGAGTCCGCACCACGAGAAGTACGAAACTGGTTTGAGGCCATTGCGTACAGCGCTGGAAAGTGACATTTTAACGAGACTACAGCGTTCTAAAAAACCTGTCGACGTCAAGTCGCGACTCGGTAAACATAATTTCGAGCTGGTAGACTTTAAAAATGTGGTTTCACTTGTCGTATTATTTCGTGACAACGTTTGCATGCCAGGTTCGCGCTTTCTTTTTACCGCTGTTATTATCTAGGCTGCGCTGATAGCCGCTGATAGCGCGGTACCGTTCGCGCGCCCACGGTCAGTGTGCGATCGCAGCGAGCGCAGTTTTATTTGACTACGATAACCTTATAAGCGTGCGATACGAGCACGACCTGCGCTCGTCGAATTAAATGTCAGGGCTTATATGTATATGGAGCCCCACAATAAGCGACTTAGCATGCGTCTTAGTTGACTTTCGGTTACCGTACTTGCTCGTGTGAGGCCTATAGTATTGTCACTAAGGGCGCAGCCCGGCGAATGAGAACGAAGAGGAGAACAAAAAGCCGGCAACGCGTACGCAAGCTACCATGTTTATCGAGAAGGAACGTATAAGCGTAGCCATCTTCCTCTAACTTCGCAATAACCGACCTACACAAGATAACAGAGACGACACGTTTGGTCTCTACCACGGCCCTGCGCATTAATGAGCACACCAATATATTAAATCATCCGTAAGTTGCAATAACGCCCGATATATAGCTCGAAAATAACGAACAATTTGTGCAATGTTTCTACCGATCCCACGTCCGCGGATTCGGCTCTTCTTGAAGTGGCGCCAATCTAAATGGTGCACAGCATTGGTTAGGCACGACAAACCACTTCGGAAAAAAAGAAAATGAAGTCGTGCCGTTGCTTTTCTCTCCGGAAAGGCGTCCGCTTCATTCACGCCCGAGGCTGACATAAATCACAGTCCATGGTGGCCACGTGCAGAACCCATCAATCACAACCATGCAGGCCGCCTCTGTATATATATATAGACCGTCGAGCCCGTTCCTCTCATCGACGACGAGCGAATTGTTTTCCGCCACGCGATACCGTCGGCGCGGCTTATAGTATACTGCGTGCGAGGGAACGGGGCCGCGTGAGCGAAGACACGCCACGAGCGTGTGCCGTAATCGTGGAAAGCACAGGTACCCTTGGGATGACATTTTTTTGTTCTGCTGCACGAAGCTAATAACGCTGGGCTTACATCAAAATATATACACATGAGCAAAAGCACATTACACTCTGCCTCGACCACGCAACTGGACGGGTTGAGAATAGCCTCGATTTTCCAGGGAATTTCCGCGGCGTACTTTCGGAGCGTAATCAAAGAGTAATTAACACCGAATTATTGCGTTGCTTCGTTCCCATTGTAAAATGAGCTTTCGAAAATGCACAGTGTGTGTCAGCACTTACCTGCAATATCTCCGATACGCATTTAAAGCGCCACTTTTCTCTGGTGCACACTTAAGTGCAGTGACTCAAAACTGATTGATTGCTGGAATACGTACTTTAATATTCGATTACGCGAAACTGATTACTTGAATATGATGATGCCTGGCACGCGTGCGTGATGAATGGTGATGTATACACGCGAAGTTTGCCGCGAATGTGAGCCTGTCAAGCGTGTAGTCCTTCGCGTATACTAAAGCTATAGATGACGCCCAGCGCTCGTCCCGGAGCATTTTGTATCTTTAGTGAGAGGTAAAATGAACGCCGACCACCAACAAGCGAAATGCAATAAGCTTCGGCTCCCACACGTCTTGCATTTTTGTCGGTTGGGGTAGGCGTCTATTTTACATTTCGCTATGATTAATCCCAATCAGGCGATGCTTCCGTGAAACCGTTGTCTTCATTTCGTGTTTGCGCTTGGTCTTCCTGAGCACTGCACACGTTTTACAGGCTTGAACCTTCGCGTGGAAAATGGCTGTTTAGAAAAAGTTGCCTATAGACACTACAGGGCAATATTCGTTTGATTGTTTCCCTCATATATATATATATATATATATATATATATATATATATATATATATATATATATATATATATATATATATATATATGAGGGAAAATCAGAAGCACAACTTCGCGGTTATATTAGGTTTATTATTTACCCAACAGTTTCGGTCGGTGGACCGACCTTTTATATTATCATCATTATTATTATTATTATTAACAATGTGCAAGAAATCTGAGCGGCGTCTGAAAAGAAACTTCGGTATCAGAGCGCCAGGAATTACATGAGCACAGTTGCCTCCCTACCGCCGCCTGTTTATCGTTTCTTTCCTTATTTTCTTATTGCTGTTGCGAAGCAGAGCGCGGTCGTATGCGAACAAGGTTCCGGCTTTATTGCGCTGTGCTTACCTGCTCCAGCAGGACGCAAACGCGGAGTTTTCAAGACAGCGCATGACAGGCCATGCGCGAAGGGAAGCCTTTGTTCGAACGTTAGGAAACGCAGAGAAATGGGACGATGCGGAACGACGACCGAGGTTGCACCCCGCAACCACGATCTCTGAAGCGTGCCGTGATTGTGACGCTAGCTCGAATCCATCCGTCTTGTCTGCACGTGCAGGATACTTGTCGGTGAACTTGCTTTATGACCGCACTTGGTTTTCGTGGTTGTGCTTTGATCAAGAACCGCTCGGTCGATCACCTTCGGGGATATTTTCACTTTCGTGTGACTTCATGCCCAGTGTGACATGTCTCGCATGCTGCGACGGGCGTCCTGCCAATGAACTGGCCAACAATCGCACACAGAAAGTAATATACCCGAGAGTAATCTGTCGAGAACACGGTCCTCGGTATAGAAGCGACGTCTATTATATATACTGCTCGCCACCCACAACCCGACGGTTATATAGTCCAGTCAGCATTCTATATCTTTCGTATTTCTTTTTTTTCTGACTCACACACAGGCCTCTGCACATCGCCGTGCTCCATGACGACATCACCCTCGTTCAGCGGCTCTGCCGACTCACGAGAGCGGCGGGTGCCAGTGTCGACGTCTTGAACAGCCTCAGGCAGGTGAGAATAAAGCACTTGCGTCACCATTGTACGCCACCGTCAGCGCATAAAGACATTCCAAAGGTTATTACGTAAGTGGCAGCAGCTGCCTTTGTACAGCGCGTGCAACTATCGGCCTTCAGTCTATATATGACAGGCGCTTGAACGAAGCACCAAGAGTGGGGAAGACACCGTAAACAGTGCAAGTAAGCAGAGCTATGCTTCTCTATTTTGTGTACTGCCACTGCGCCAGCAGTGGTAACGCAACGCCGATTGCACGGCCTTGAAACAGCACGCGGTCACGTAGGGATAAGTGCTTCAAGGAATCCCATCTCATGTGCGTTAATTAATGCAGCGCGGAACGTTTCGCATTAAGTGCGTGTGTGGTTTGTAAAAAAATTAAATATACGTCGTCGCCCAGTTGTCGGCGTCGGCAATGGCTGCTTGTTTTGCAGTTCGCCGTCGATGCAGAGAAATATTGTACCGTGAAAACTTTGTTCCAGAAGTCATAGAAAATCGAGTCAATGTTTTAAACAGCTAAAAAGACGGAGTTTTCCACAAAGTTTTCCACAAAAGTAAACCTCTTGCTTTTTTTGCCACTGCCACCGCAAGCGGTCTCCGTCCAAATGGACATATAGCGCCAAGAAAAGACATCTAATATCATTTCTAATAAAATGTAAGGCTTTATCTACTTGGAACTATAAGATCGAAGTTCACAAAATCTGTGCGAGACAAAGTTCTAGAAAATGCAGCAGAGGAAGGAGGAAAACAAGAGGTGAAAGGCAGAGAGGTTAACCAGATTAAGTGTCCGGTTGGCTACTCTGCACAGGGGGATGGGGTAAAGGCAGAAAAGATTACAAAAGAAGAGAAGATTAAAAAAGAAAAAAAGAAAATGCAGCAGAAATTGGCATTGTCGCATCCACACTAAGATATTTGAACGCGATACGCTGAGAACGGTTGCGCACCACTCCGCGGGCTTTCGTGACCTCCGCGTTGACAAGTTAATTGCGCAACCCGTCGGGAGAAAACGCAAATGTCGCCAGGAGCATATATACGCAACGGAGGAAAAAGAAAGCCGAAAAAAAAAAAAAAAAGGGCAGACGCGATGTGAAGTCAGTTTAGTCAGCCAGCACACGTTCTCGGTTTTTTTCCAGTTTGAATACCACTCAAGCTAAAGAAAAGCCCTACAGCAAGAGGGCGTGAGGAATTAAAATAGATGAACATTGGCGCGTGCAGCGTAAGAGTGCGGGTGCACACAAGAGACTCTCCAAGTTCCGGAATCTATACATATTTGCATGCCTCGCTATAACCAGGAACGTTGCGAAAGCAAAAGCGGCGCCAGCAAATCTTGACTACCTATACCGCAAGTACAGCTCGCACTTAGGGATCGTTCGTGATTGGCCGAAGGGGCCCGTGCCTCGACCAATCTTGGGCCAATGATAAATCTCTCTCCCGTGCGAGCAGCTTAAAACCGGAGAATTGCACACAAGGAACTGCATTCGCCTATACATCTGTCTTCCATAAGTCCCATCCCCAATCAGAATTGATTGTTAAACCACTTGTTTTCACAAGTGGATCACGCGATATATATATTTCCCCTCGCTCTTTGCTGTTGTTACAAATGGACATTTGTTAATTTTTCGGAAGTGATCACAGAATGACTGTCCGCCGAATCAGGTAAAATACCGTAATACTAAAAATATTGGCGAAGCTGACTCACTGAGTGAAGGACGTGCAACGTACTTGACCTGCAGCGAAATGTGTTTTGAAAACTGGGAAGGAGGACACAGCGCTTTCCCGATTTAATGAAATTTCGCGCTATTGATATCCGCATTATGGAGACACTCCGAGTACAATAAAGTAACTGACACAGCTTGCGGCCGATGTTAAGGATGCTCGTTGGTGTTTTGGTCGCTGCTTATTGTGCGTCAGCAGATGTAAAATGCTCATCGGCAGCGGCCTGACGCGCACTTCAGGGCATCTTTTCCTGCCTGTGAGACAGGCACGTATACTCAAGCGTCGTTTCCTGTGAAAATAGCTTCCATGTCATTCATTAATATAGTTCAAGATAAAAGAAAGAAAAATTAAATGTTTCAAGAAGGTCTGCATTCAAGGTGTATCCTGGCATCACACAATGGCGCTATAGTTCTTCCTTCATTGGGGCCGTAATAACCTTAACGTTGAATCTCGAACTCAAAATCGTACGACGGCGCCATTTTGAGACCAGCTGTGGTTTCAACATTTAGTGTCCACAAAGACACAGAGAAGCATGCTCAGCTTCCCAGGAACTTCTATTTTTTCATTATCTAGTCATTTTCGTCGCCCGAAATTCTCATCGTATGGTAGAATTCTTAAAACACGTCTTCTTGAGGGCGTGGTATTACAAACTTCCCGTTCGCGAAATTGGTTCGAATGATGGATAAGGTAATAAGCGTTATCCACTTTTTATCAGGTGTACGCTCGTTTTGACAACCTTTCCATTCATTCTCCGTCTCCGCTGCGCGTGGCACTGACCATTCGGCGAACTTAGTTTTTTGTTTTCTTTCGCTCTAGCGTTTAAAATACGTCGCGCCTCCAAGGTTACGGGCGACGACAACGCGCGCTTCGTGGCTCTAGCCCAGTAGACCGGAACCGCTTTATGATTAACAGCGACACAGACCCCCCATTACAGCCAAGAGTTACGAGAGAGTGAGGCAGGCTAAGAGAAAAGTTGGAGAGAGTTAAAAAAAAAAAATAAATAAACAGCGAGGAAGCGACCAGTGTTTGCGCAGCAGCAGAAGCGCAGTCGGCGGACAAGCGTGGCAGCTCATCTCTCACTCTCGCCAGACTCCGCCCCTCAACCCTTCATCGGGCCGAAGCACTCGGAAGAGGAGGTTTGCCGCCTTATCTTGATCGACAATCCAGCGCAGTGCGATCCTGCGCTACGCAATGGCCGGTTTTCCCAGGCGCCCACTCAAAGCGCAGGCATGCGGTCGCTCACGAGGCCAACAAAGGCAGAACAAAGGGGATGAAGCAACGAAAGGTGCGGCATCGTACGTGGTTGAGAGCGAGGGCAAGGAGAAGCAGGAGCAAAATGCAAAGAAGGACGAGGAAATTTTCCTTAGAGCAACGACCAACGATACGTTCCGAGGGAAAATCGGCGCCGAGCGGACGGAAATTGTAGACGGTGCGCTGAGCGAAGTGCGACTATAGCTGGAGATGAGAAAGCGAGAGAGTTATCAACTTTATTTTACCATCGGCTCTTTGTCCGATCCTCTGGCGCTGGTGACATGTCATGTGGTGCTTTGGGGTTGGGAAATCCCCAGGACGTGCTGACTGTGCCGCACGAGCATGGAACGGAGGCGTTCGGGGTGGAGTGGTCCAGCTCACCCACGAGTGCAGATGGGATGGGGACGGGATGTGGAGAAAATACGGTGAGGATCGACTTATCCCGAGGACATGTAGGTGTTGAATACGGTTGGGTAGCCCCCGCACATCTGGCAGGACGTTCCGGATGACACCGGTGGCGCTTAATTTATAAGGCGTGTGAAGGCAGGTGGGATTTCGAGGGGCCACAGCACCAAATCTGGCGCCGCCGGCAAAGCCAAAGTCACTTCGAGTCGAAGAGCACTTGCGGCTAAGAAAGAAAAAATAAGGGGGGAGGAGGCGAGCAAAAAAGTCACTCGCTCTCTGGTACTCTGTTTCTCGCCGCGTGCGCGATCATTGAAGCTCTTTTGTGAAAAGGAGCAACCGGCGGAACAGCTCCGGGGTTTTCCCCCCCTGCCCGTTCCCGGCAACGAAGACGATCGAAGCAACGAGCGGCGGCGCGGTTCATCTTTTTTTTTTTTTTCTTTTTTTTTTTTTTTTTGCAGCGCCGGCAGAGGCACACTCAGCGCGCGCGCACGGCCTGCGAAAAAGAGAACGCGTGCGCGCCCGATGCTCGAGCATAGCTGGCGAAACAAAGAGCGGAAAAACAACGAGCAGGGAGGCTCCCGAGGCGGGTGAGAGGCGGAGCATCCTCTGCCGGCCCCGACAATGGGGCTTTCCCGCCACACCAGCGAGTGTTGACCCTCCCAGCGTGGCAGCAGCTGGGGCAAAATGCTGACAGCAGGGACGCGATGCTAGGAGCGAGATCGAGGCCGGCGCACAAACGGGTCACGGTGAACGAACGCGCTTCCGCTGGTGGGCGCCTAGCTGCCGGCGCCCACCGGAATTGGCCGGTTGGCAATGTAGCAGCGGAGCTGCTCTTCACACGAGTATCCAGGCTCTGGAGCATGTATGGCAGTCGCAGCCAGAGCTGAAGTAGGATGATGGCTCGAAAGTGTAATGAGAAGGGACGAAGAGAGCTTTACCAGAATGGAACATAGAGTACTATACACTTCGAGGCAACTTAACGCACGGGCTTAACGCTTGTGTGGACTGCCTGGCTGAAAGTGTGCGGATAATTTTACCACCTGTTCCGTACCGCCCCTGGCCTCCTACCAAAATATAGCTGCTTGGCGGAGCTATAACCCCTGAACTAGTGTGCTGGAATAGACTGTCATAGATGCCGAGTCACAGTTGGGGCCACGTTGCGTTGAAGAATAAATGTACGATATTAATCAAACACATTCCTAAAGGCAGGAGTTCAGAGGCGTGTGTTGCAGGGCGACTTACAAAAAGCATGCGAAAAGCAGCGGTCCCACATATGCCAAATGGGACAAAGATGTAAAAGAAAAAGAGGATTAAAACACAGCGACAGTGTATCTGGTCCCGCTGTTGCACATGGTGCGATAGTGCACCAACTCCGAGCGGCTTCAAAGGTGACAGCAGCAAATACGCCAGCGATAAAATTGAGGCGCAATGTGAAATAGTGCATGTCTCGTTGTTCTTGGTATGTACCGCCTTCGTTATCTTTACCCACTCGTAGTCAAAATAGGTACGGAACTATGCAGTAGTATCTATCTATCTATCTATGGCATAATATTAAATATGGTGCGTTGCTATAGTTTTCTTAAATTGGATTGCACCTTTTCCAAGACCTTCAATTCATTATCAGGCGAACACGTGCGTGCTGACAGTATCCTGTTATTCTTTCTAATTTACTATACTATACTAAAATACTATATTATATAGTATTATATCCTAGTATACAGTATCGTATAAGTATCCTATCAACTTAGCCCTCGTGCGTAACACTGTACGTCCCCTCTGTTTCTGGCAGACGCCCTTGCACTTGGCGCTGATCGTGGGCAACGAGCCGGCCGTCGAGGTGCTGCTGCGCGAGGGCGCCTCGGTGCTGCTCAGGGACCGCAACGGCAACACGGCGCTGCACCTGGCGCTCAAGTACCCCAGCCTGGGATGCATGCGGCTCGTGCTTTCGCACCGGCTAGCGGCCAAGATCGTCGACGCGCCCGACTTCGACGGTGAGCAGCTGGTGCCCTCTAAATTTAATAAAGGGCCTTTCGCATACCGGTCACGTACATACGCAGGCATTTAAAGTGCCAGCGTTGTTTGTACCCTACTGACGCCGACTTCAACGCCAAGTTCAATCAGAGCGCTCAGAACTATAACTGCAATGACCTACTGAGTTCTCCAACACCACCGGGACTTAGCTAGTTCTGCTTAGTTGCTCACGTAAAGGCGTAGGGGGCAACACAACTATCAACGTACAGTGGCTCCGTTTTTCTCCTTCGACGAGAATATTGACGCGTCACAAAAAAAAAAAAAAACTTTTCTAACGCATTATGGTTGAACCATAAGTCAAAAAACAGGTCGCTACCAGCGGCTGCTCATGTGGCCAGCGTCGTCCGAGTTCTGGTATTCCGCAAAACGGTAGCGATACACGGGCTGGCTAAAACAATACATTCAAAAATCAGGAATGCGCCGGCCGACGCCACTCTGTGCTGTGGATTTAAGTGAATTAAGAGAGGCGAGAGTCGGCAGCAATATTAAATGTAAAGTTGAAAAAAAAAGTGAAGTTAGAGATTGGGGGCGGCAACACCGCAACAAACTTGCCAAGACTGTCACACTCCATCTGGTCCACCATTGCATCTGTCCATAAAGCTATGTATGCAGTCGACTTTAGCCCCAGAGCGCCTGCGCGGCTGTCACCGCCGAAGATTACCGATAATTTGAATTTGAGACCAACTGTTCTCTAAAACACGATGCTACGGGAAGTCCGAAGCAGCACATGTATCATACAAAGGCGCTTAGCGTCGCAAGAGCTGTCGGCGAATTTGTAGTTCGGCGTGAACTACAAAGTTCCCAGGAACTGTCCTCGCTCATATGTAAGCGCTCTCGAGATGGCGGCGCCACGCATTGTTTGCTAGCGAGTGAAGGCACACAATCAATATATAGGAAAACTGGATGCTTGTCAACAAACGGGCATAGTGCAGGCAACAACAAAAAAAAAAAAACGAAAAAAAAAAACGAGGACACCTACGTTGACAAAATTATTTTCTGTTCGTCTATATGGGAACGATAATTGCCAAGCAACTATTTCAAACTTGGCTAAGTCTGTTACTCTTGCCCTCCGGGAAGATTCAAGACTGCAAAGCTTGTAGGAAAAACACAAACACACACACACACACAACTCGTACGATTTGATGTGCGAGTGAAAACGCGAAACGGAACAGGACGAAGAGAGCAGCCGACGAAGCAAGCACTCTTTGCCGCCTCGCCGGTGTAGCATCCCTCATAAAGAGAGGCGAGCCTGCGCTTGGTCAAGAAGGCAGCGCGGGAATTGCACTGGGATAAAGCCGCAATCGGTTCCGCTAAAACTGCCACCGAGTGCCTTCGAAACCCACCAACTTGTCAGTAGAGGTTAAATTACTTTCTAAGTGCACAGGAATGGTACCGAATGAAAGTTATAGCTGCAGCGTGCAGTGGCTCTGTGGCTACGGCATTTCGATTCCAGACCGCGGTGGCTACATTCCGATGGGTGCATGTTAAAGAACGCCAAGTTGTCAAAGTTAACCCAAAGTCCCTCAGTTACGGCGTTTCTCATAACCCGTTGTGCTCTTCAAAGGGCTTTCAAACAACAATTTATTTTTAATTGAAAATGATGGAACTGACGAATTACAATGAGCAGCATTATAGCTACATTACCTAGATGTCCTAAGCAAAGCCGAATCCGCAGCGCACACTGATCGCGTAAATATGCTTACCGACGGCGTTCAACAAATTATATTATCTTGTTCGCAGGTTATTCCCCGCTGCATTTGGCAGTACTCCTCAACAAGCCAGAAGCGGTCAATCTCCTAATCAAGGCCAACTGTGATATCAATGTTTCTGTAAGTATGTCGGCATTCTATCATCACCTCCACATTAGCACCAGTCACTGCCCAGCCACAAAATGGGTCTTGTCTGACGTGGCCACGTATAATGCGGATCGAGGACTGGACGATGAAGTACTGATTGAGCAGTTTTGAATGGAATGTAGAAAGGCTTCCCTTCTTATAGAACCGTTGCAGTTTATACAGAAGTACGCGTGCAAGATCAAAATGGAAGGGAGGCGGGAGAGGGCGTGCAGCGCGACTATATAGACGAAGAGGAAAAAAAAAAAAAAAGATTACATGCCCACATAGCGCACATCTTGATCTTATCACGAATCCAAACCATCTAGCCAGCTAAATGCGTTAGTGATTAGCAAAGTCCATGGAAGAGCCTTTACTAAAAAGAGGCTGTAGTCTAGACTACAGAAGGGGATCGAAAACATCTGCTTTCATCTCCATATTCATAAAGCACTATCTAAGCACTAATTTTGCAAGTCTCGCAGCGAAATTCGTGCAGTCGAGTTAAGCCTAAAGTGATCGTTATAAAGCGTTTCACATACAATGCAAAAATGACGGGTGCAGCATGTAGCCAATCAGACGCTCAGCTCGTACACGTCCTGCACGAGCAAGTCGGATAAAACCAGTCACCGCTGCAGTGTACGGTTAGACTACCGTGCTGCGTACAGGTATGCGAGACACGTACTCAAGAGCACAGCCGTGTTTTCCCAGCGCGACCAGGGGCCTCATAGCAAACAGCAGCATAGAGCAAATTACGCAGCCGATGTAGGAGGCCTTGTCCAGCGCGGCTCTCGAGGACCAGCGGAGCCTCGTGGAGCGGGCGGGAGTGGCAGCCCTGCCCAACGGAGTACCGGAATAGGGACCCGCCCGACCCTCTCGAGCAATAACTAATACAACATATAATTTTCAATAAATGTTTTATTCATTCATTCATTGCGATGTCGGGAAACAATTTATGCTGGTTGCAAAATTCCCAAGCTGGTGCGAAAAGTATGTCTCACGGCCTTTAGAGCGATCTAGGTACCGCACGAAAAATAATAATAATTACATTTAATGTTTTCTTTCGCGTCATTGTACAGCGTCTTACACAGAGTTATGTAACATACCTCCTGCTTTTGTTCGCAGGATGGTCGGAGCGGGCGGACGCCGCTGTACCACGCCATCGCCCTGCAGCGCGAGCACCTAGTCAAGCAGCTCGTGTCACACGGCGCCAGCATAGAGGCCCAAGACTACGCGGGACACTCGTGCCTCGCGCTCGCCAAAGAAGCAAAGAGCCCCTGCCTGTCCTTCCTCCAGGGCAAAGGGTCCGCGCTCTGCAGCTGACCGCCACGACACACACAGTGCGGAAGAACACGTAAGAAGCGGCAAGCGGCCGGAACATCAGCGCCTACTCGTCGTATTCAAGGAACGGGCAGACCCTTCGGCGCGGGCTGCCGATGAACGGCGCAAGTGCCAACGCAATGCGCTGCTGACAAGAGCACACCACTACAACTCTGCGAAGAAACATCAACCGAGACCATGCACGCTCCAGTGACGCACAACTGCCAGCTGTGTACCTGTGATTAGCCACTCCTGGACTCTTTTCACCAGCTTGCAGAAGCCTTCAAGCCCCAGTTTGCTTGCTGCCATTTACAAACACTACAATCCATCATACTCAAATCGTCCCTACGTAACGCCGCTAGAGAAGTTGGGCGCGATTACGACGGCTAGTTAAGCCTGCCTAAACCAAAGTGAAACGTGTACAGCACTTTCTTATGCACAAGCAAAAGCAGCCAAGGGTGGCACATTCACACTTGGCCATGCAGTGTTTGAAGCCGAGTGCCATAGGTTTTACAAATGCACTGGGGCCCCAATGCTGCTCTCCAGATATGCCCTTGGGAAGTTTCAGTCAGCAATGCAATGAAGGCTTTGCAAGCAGGGTAATTAAAGTGTTCTGCGAGAGCTATGCACAGTTAGGATACGCAAGCCAACTCCTACAGTGAAGACGAACTCCTCACCTAGTAGCTGACATGTGCAGCTACCTGTCGTGAATGGAGGGACACTGAGAACATACCGATCATCCTTCGTGAATGGACTTCCACTTACTGTTGTGGTCCCGTGTGGGGGAACAGTGTTTGTGATCCTGTTGAATGCAACTGCGCTGGCACCGGCATATTTATTAAAATTAGAAAGACTTTTGTCAAGTATTCATGGTGTGCACTGACCAGTGTATTTGAGCCTCAATCGAAGATGTCTGGTTTAGTCCCCCGAAGCATTTGTTAAGCACTAAAGGAAATGCACAAAACGACAACAAATGCAGAAAGTTGTGGTATTGAACGTTGAAACAGAGTTTAACAAACTGTTTACGTGTGGGTACGGTGAGCAAAGGCTTTAGCATGGCCATCCTTATTTGCACAACATGCCTTGAATTTGGTAATCAGTTTGAACGAGCTTAGTCTATTGCTTGGCAGATTTCCCATCTTTAAAAGCAAGACATTGTTCTGCAAACAGCCCATCTTGAAATGACTAAAAGAAAAGGTTTTGAGAGCATGGAAGTTGTGGAAATGTTGAAATTTTTTTGCAGCTTCTCCAATCAGCCTGTAATTCAGGGGTACACAGTGGTGGTCATATGGGATTGCATGCACTGCACACCTATTTTATGGTAGACTGATGCATACATCATAATGAAATTTTTTCACTGATCCTGTACTCCATAACCTCTTGTAGTCAAGGGCACATGGTGTGGAAGCATATCAATCATTATCACAATTACATGGCCAGAAACTTGTAACCTAATTACGATAGAAGACAGAGGAGACATTTTATCCAATAGTTTTCTTGTAATGAGGTAAGCTCATGCAGTCATATCACTGGATAGCCATAAACCAAGCTTACGATGCCTTCCCATCATTTCCAAGTCAGACTGAACTCCAATAAGAAAACTACAGAACTTTTGTATATCATATAATAAGCTTTTCACTTAAGGTAAAGGCAAGATTATGGCAATTATACACACATATAAACAGCAATCTTCACAGTAACAGGACTAGGCACTTGATTAAAAAATGTAATTACACAAACACCTCATTGATATGTTTATTAAATTTTCCTCGCTCTTGCAGCCTGAAGCACCAGTCCAATTTAGTTTCCAGAGGGTCAAGCGCAATAGCTTCAAGTTTGTTGCATTTCTCTTCTCGGAAACAGCACATCACCAACGTGGCCCCATTCGTCAGCGTTGCCTGCCGCATGTTTGCAGAATCTGCCGTGGGGGGAAGGATCACCACCTAACTAAACATGGCTGACGGGGTCAAAAGCGGTCACCCTACACCCACATTCATGGATGCTATCTCGCGACTTTTAATACCTTGTGTTATAACTTTAATGCACAAGGCTGCACAAAAACTAATAAATGGCTGCGAGTGCTAGATAAGAGGCTGTTATTGTCGAAGATTTAACCAAAACACTAGATGGAAACCAAGATTCATTTAGTGTGACACACGGCCACAATCACTCCAAAAAAAAAAGTGTTTAACCCTTCTACTCTCAAGCCCGAGCTGTGCTCGTCCTACCAATTTGTACCAATACCACCAAGGGCGAGCCCTACTCATCCATGCCGAAGTTTCTATTGCTTTGTCACCTTGAACAAGTCATACGGGCCTGCTCATCCTACTGCTGAGTTTGGCACTCATGCATATTGCATTATTTTTTACATTTGTTTTACTGTTAAGAGAATATTATTCACAACATTTATGTGAAGTAAGAAAACTGACTTCTCAAAACGTGGTTTGTCATTCAATGTCGTCATTGAGTACAAGAAATAGAGCATATGTTTAATATTTTTTCATTGAGCACACTATATGCAAGCCCTCGGGGAAGTAAATGAAAATTTCGGAAACTTTTTGCAACTTTCCAGGGAAGATTTTGAGAGTTGCCAAAGCAGTATAACTGTCAGGCAGCAATAATGTACTTTACCGAGCGGGTTTTCAATAGTTTGTAGGCTTTCTACTCAACATCAAATAAGGCTTTGTGTGACCGTAGCTTTTTTATTGCGATAGCAATTATATGGACACTGAAAAGCAGATTTCTGCCGTTGGCGTCGCTGTCGCCGTGAGGTTCCGTATGACGTCAATGGAGATGAAATTGTCGCCGCGTGCCGAACGCTGTATGTGCGAGTGAAAGGGCGCGAGGGAAGCGCGCTTTCACGAGGAGTGAACGCACGGCGGAGAACAAATGGGCGTTCTGCGCCGTGCTCCCTTAAGGGCTGCAGAAGTAGGTGTCCCTTTCCTCCTTTACAATCACCATATATGTAGAGCAAACGCGCTTTCTTACGACACACGAAAGGCCGTGGGGGAGGAGGGGGGGGGGGAAGGGAGGCGACGTTTAGCTGCGGCACCAAGTGCCTATTTCTATCAGAGGCTCCGGCAACAGTCACCAACGCCGCATGCATTTTGTGCGAACGCCGGCAAAACGCCGACAGCGTCGACAGCAGTTCTGCGTGTTGCCGGTGCTGCTGCATGTCCAAGTTTATACAGCTGATAAAGCTACTATCCTTACTCCGTATAGCTCTACAAATTTGCTATCGCAATTGATGCTTCGCCTTTCAGGTGAAACTGCGACAACTTTTTGAGTTTGAGTTCAGTTTGAGTTCATGAATGCATCATTATTAGTGCTGCTGCAAGCATTATCAGATGTTACATTTTTCTGGATCATACATTCTTTTTCAGTGGTCCTTAAAAACATATCAACAGAGTTCTACTGTAATATAAATATTTAAATCACTTCAAGCAAGCAAGCAAGCAAGCAAGCAAGCTGAGCATGACGTTAGCAGCATCACATTATATATTTACGATTTCTCTTTACACAACTGCCCCAGGTAGCAAAGTGAGCAACAGTAGCACTGATGGTGGCCGGCCAGCTCATGTAATTTCTAAGCCCAAAGGGACGTAATAGAGAGATCCCAAAGCCTGAAACGAACAAATTAGTTTATTAACAATGTAATTTTAATGTCCAAAGGGATGTATAAAGAGATTCTGAACTATGAACATGGAGATGTAACTTTATTAACATTGTGTCTTGGAAAAGCAGGTACCACATTGAGATGCCTCCTTCCATCAATACCGTTGGTTGTGAACCAGTTCCAGTAACGACTTCATGAGTCTGTGTGCTTGCGTACATCCTATGCTACCTTTGGTCTCAAGGAACTAATACAACAAGCACGCAGTGAGGTAAACTCAAGTGGCAGAAAGCAGGGGGGTTCATATTTCTGCAGCAGTGGTGCAGCATTTCTCAGATGGCAAGGCACATGTGCCCATTCTAGGAAAAAGCACTCGAGTTCACTTGTATGTACACCGTGACTGACAGTACGGAGCAAGAGGGACAGCACAATCATAACAGGCTGTCGAGGAGCACTTCGATGCTGCGAGCCTGTAAAACAAATTTTTGCAGTCAAAAGCCTTTGAGAATTGGCACCTCGATGGCAACTTACACTTCAAGAATTTGCTGCAACGATAGAAACATTAAAAAAATTCACTCATAAAACTGCAATCCCTTAAAAATATGTCATGTATTTTCTTGTACTTGTGCCAGCAGCCAGGTGAAAGGCACACCCTCACTCAATCGTGTCATCACAGTGATTCTGAACTATCAGGCTGAAGTTGCGGAAAACGGGCACGCGTTAGCCCAATTTAGATAGTCAAAGTGCAAACAAACAAGCTGGCATTTTTTACTTTAGAAGTTGCTGAAACACGAGAGCCATTAAAATTTCCTCAAGCTTCTATTGCATGTACACAAACATACAGAGCGCATCTGCAAGTTTCTGAGAATCTAAATTTTGACTGCAAAACAATTTCACTTGTTTTCCATGCTCTTATCTTCTAAAAACAATTGGTGGCTAACATAGCAGTTTTGCTATGGCTAGGAGAACTGCTCCGTGTTGATAAAAATATGCACTGCCTTCTTAACAGCCGTACAGTGGCCCATCACACATTAGCACCAAGAAAAGCAACATCACCACTGCATCAATTAAAAACTGAACCCCATGCTTTAACCTCATCCGCCACCCTGGCTCACGCATCTCCTCTCTGGCCTATACGAGGAGCCTCCCGAGGAACCCATGAGTGGGTTGTAATCAGAGCCACGAAGGCGGTCACTGCTGTCTTGACTACCCTTGGGTCTCCGCGAGAGCCCATTAGACTCGGCAGAGCTCTCGTTTGTAGACGTGGCTCGAAGCTTCGAGCCCAGGCCACGTCCCTTCTGGAACTGTTCCCAGTTGTCGATTTTTTCTTGTCGTTTCTGCTCTTCGAGCTGCAGCAGAGAAACAAAGGGCAATGCGCATAAAGAACAAGTTTCAAAATAGAAGAGTGAGCTAGCAAAAAGGCAACCAGCTGTTGAAATCAGCCCACTACTCCAGTGGGCATCATGCTAACTCCCAAAGTTAGGTTACATACACAAGCCACCTATGAGACACTGACACAGCAAAGACTAAGAAGCACCCAAGCTGAACTTAGGTTGATCAAACATTCTGCAGGCAACACAAGACCCCAGTGAAGAGAAAAAGAGATAACTATATCATGTGAAAGAAAGCAGCACGATGCCACCAAGATTGTTTACAAGCCTGACAACTGAATTTCAGCTCGGCAACAACCCATGATGATAATAATAATAATAACAAGGCACACATGGTTAAGATATGAAACATGACGAACAAGTAGAAAGAATAAAGGAGATGTTTAGGAAAAAGCTGCGAGCTGAATGCATTGAGGGAAAAAGGGAGGTGGCTACAAAACAGAAAAAGGAACTTGAAGAAAGATAAGGGAATGAAGAATGACAACACCAGACGAACAACACAGGTCTTATAAAGCAAAACATAAGTCCTGACCTGACAAATTTAAGTTCGACAAATATACTAGTCGAAGTCCAAAAATACTAAATTTTGATTGCTTTAGTACTAAAGATGTGGACCGTTAATAAAAACTTCACAGCATTTGCGCAGCAGTAACGCTGTAAACAGACGCACTCCTCTATAATCATACCTAAAATGATCTGCGTCACAGACGCAATTATTGGTGATGTTTATTTAAGAAATAAATACGTAACAGTGGTTGAAAATATGGTTGCCATAATACACGGGTTCAGTAACGTGGTTGGCACTGCTGCGGGTATGGAATAGAAAAACTTTATTGAGGTGCTTCGGAACGTGCACTAGCACGTAGCAGGCAGCTCCCACGTCGAGACAGAAACGCCTAGCTTCTCCGCCACGTCGAGGGCCCGTTGGACTGCCCATAGTTACGCTTCAAAATCCGGACTGCGTAGAGCAACCTCCCACTTGGACGACGTAACGTGGGATGGCTCTCAAAAGTGGTCAGTGACTGTATTTGTATCTTTTGAAACTGATTTTGCTCTAATCTGGACACAAAAATTTTTTCAACCATTAGCGTCTTTACAACAATCGTGAACATGCTCTAAAATCTGGGCATATTACAATAAAATTGTAAAGTTGGCCCCTATGTAAGTCCCACAGTATCAATCCCCACATTTAGCTGAACAAATTCAATTCTATTACTCATTGGATGAGACCACTGTGCCCAAAAATATACATGACTGTGAGCTCTCCACCCCTTGCCACATTGCCACAGCTTTTCGAAAAGTGTTTAGTACTTCGATGGAGCCTGAAAAATGCTTTACTGGAGGCGTGGAATGACAAGCAGGTTTGTCGCTCAAAATGAGATTGGATTGCACCCTCATGTGCTGACCGTAAGTGAGTGCATACGTGTGATGTGCCACTGCTTCAAGAGCAATGACATGGACAACAGCAAAGAATAGTCTATCTAGGGAAACCCAGTCATTTCCACTTTCCCTCGTGCATCAAGGAGCAAACATGATGAGTGTTCTTTTAAATTTAAAACGGGAAACCAGTGCATGCACCATGTATCACATCAATTAAGTAAGATAGGCCAGCGAGGAGGTGTTAATGTTGTCTTTTCTGCTCCAAATAAGTTGTCCGAGGTTTGCAGGCTGACTTGTCCAATAAAAAAAAAGAAAAAGAAGCGAATTTGCCACGTGAAACATTGGAACTCGTTCGTCGACTACAGTAACAACGTGGTCAAAAATACGAAGGAGCAAAGTGGTTGGTGTCTTAAGACCAAACTACACGTACGCGTGCTGACGCCCAAAAGCTCGCGCTACGCGCCTTGCATTTGCCACGCTTCGCGAGTAATGGCGGTTTGAACCTAGAAGACTTGCGCCAGCGCACGCTTACTTGGCTCACATTTTCGCCTTTGTAGACATTGTTTCGTCTAGTGCCTTGTGCTAAACATACCCAAGCCAAGAGAATCCATTAGCAACCATCCTGTTGTTGCTGTGTTGTTACTATGCGGACGCGTCTCGTTAGGCCTACGGGCACTGGAATTGCAGAACGATCTCACAAAATGGACACACTATGCACTTATAACAAACGTTTGAGGTCAGTTTAGAGAAAGCGAAAGCTTATTTCAATAGTTACTGGCGATCACTGCGAGTGAGAGCGTAGCCATAACGAGAATTCACGCTGAAGCGGGAGCCATGGGTGCCACCATGTTGGACAATGCTGTTTCTTAGCGTACATCTCTGTGCTCGAGCTGCGCTTCGACGCATATGATCTGTTCTGCACAATCTGCGCATGCGTGAGGCGCTTGGGCGCGAGCTTTTGCATGCCGGCACACATACGTGTAGTTTGGCCTTTAACGTGTGCCTTCAAGAGCACCATCAAAAAAGTGAAAAGGGCAGGGATAGTTTTCGGCCCTACCTTATTCTAACAGTTGCATCCCCCTCTTGCATGACACCACAGCAATCGTAAGACATGTAAGTGACCAGACCAGATTCATTATACAGGTTTTTCCGCTTAATTTAATCCAAGCGCCAGCAAATTTATCCAAGCGCCATTCAAATTAATCCATTTGCCAGTGATTTTAATCCAAGCGCCAATCAATTTAATCTTAACACCAAGCGAAATAATCCAAACGCCAGTGATTTAATCAAAGTATGAAAGCGACACAGCAGATGACAATTCTCGCAATTAATTGAGAGGAAATGTCAGCATGCGATCGTTAAGAGAGTTAATGACACCCGTACGATTTGGTAAAGCTATCAAAAAGAACAACAAAGAGTGATCCAATGATAATCATTAGACACTGGTAGGCATCTGCCACCAGTGAATACGATTCACTATTTTAGTGCGATATCCGTAGCCTCCAATCGAACTCCTCATCATCTGTACCATTAAAACGGTCATGAAATAATTAATTGCACAACACACCTAACTGATAGGGTCGAGTCACTAGTGAGCACAAGCGAATTACAATGCACATTTCAGTGTTCTCACTATTTTGTACCCTATAATGTCATGTATATCAAATGAAACGTCATTAAACGAGCAACTGAACTGTGCCTACTATGAACTCGTATGCTTAAGTCACTAGTGAATATTATTCACCTATCTTACTGTCACAGCGGCAGCTTTCATTCGTCAATGCCGTCATTGGTATCTATCGAGTTGCAATAAAATGAGCACTTTTTTGTTATCACTGCTAACTAATAATGCCGAGTCATTAGTGATCACTAGTGATCTGCTGAATGAGATGTACTCCTACTTTCATGCAGAATAGTGTCATGGATATCAGATGAAACGTCATTCAAATGGCGATTCAATAACTACAATATTGTCCCATACGAGTTTGCGCCACTGTGGACAAAATGACGTTGGGAGGTGAAGAAGAGGTTGAAGTGTCTAGGAGATCGGTAGATGGTGTTACCCTGGCCACGGAGCTACAACCTTGTAACTGTATATATTGTAAATACATATATTTTCGCCCGGTAACAATATAATAAATAGGATATGCTAAGCTTGAGTCACTAGTGATGACGAATCACTTTGTGTAGTGCGACAGTTGCAGCAGTCCTTCGTACACGTCGTAAGTGGTATAAATGAAAGTGTCAATAAATGAGTTTTAATCAGTAAACACTTAATTCATATTGCAGAGTTATTAATGACCACTAGTAATAAGCTCAGTTCAGTGTTCTCATACATTTATGCAGCATAGCGTCATGGATGTCAAATGAGAACTCCTTTAAACAACGATTCAATTATGATAACTAGGAGATCCTAGAATGTGGTCACTAGTGACCACGGATCGCATATTTTTATATGAGAGTGGTAGCTATTATTCGAGCATGTCTTTTTTGGTATCTATCAAAATTTCATTAAATAAGCATTTTTCTGCTACCATTGGTAACTGATAATGCACAGTGATTAGTCATCACTAGTGATAAGCTCAGTTCGGTATTTCCGTACTTTCATGCAGGATAAAGTCACGGGTATCAAATAAAAAGTGAGCCAAATGGCCCTTTTTAATAACTAGGAAATGCTAGGATTGTCACTAGTGATCCTGGATCACTTTGTTTGGTATGACAGCAGTAGCCATCAATTGTACATGTAATCATTGATATCTATCAAAATATCATTGAATAAGCATTTTTTCTGCTAACATTGCTACCGATAATGAAGGTTGATTAGTGACCACTAGTGATAAGCTCAGTCCAGTGTTCTCCTACTATTATAGAGCATAGTGTCATGAATGGCAAATGATAATTTGAACGGCAATTCAAGATTAATAACTAGTAGATGCTAACAAAGAGTCACTAGTGAACGCAAATCACTTTGTTTGGTATGATAGCAGTAGCCATCATTCATTTTGCCACAGGAATGAATGTGTTTCTTTAAATACGTTCCTCTGTTTGAGATTGCAGATGTGGTTAAAACAGTGGTGATTACCAGTAATTGTTTTATTTTTATTTTATTTAACCATACTGCAGGCCAATTCTTTGGCCCAAGCAGGAGGAGCACTACAACAATAAGTTTGAAAAGTGACGAGGCTATACAACAATAGGAAAAAAAAAAAAAGATTACACCAAATTCAACGCTAGTCCTCTTAGCAATAAACAAAGCCCAGAAAACCAGAACACAATAGCAGAAATTCGAAAACACAAGAAGTGCAAAGTACAAAGAGGCCATATTAACTTCAATGTTCTCGACTATTCACAAATCGCAGCTTCATGGAAATAAAATGAAAGGTCGCTTAAAAGGTGATTCAATTATGACAATTGGGAACTGAGAAGTTTGAGCCAGTAGTAAATATCAATAACTTTTTTTACCATGATAGCATTTACTTGTACGCGCTGCCGTTGAGTAGAATAAAGTGTCAATATACCAGCAATGAGCTGAAGAATATAAATAATATCAGCGAGTCATTAGCGATAAATAGTGATATTGCACAGTTCTGTGTTGTCGGGTATTTACAATCCTTTACTGCAAAGGATTTATATTAACAGTCATTAGCAGGGTAATTAAATTATGGGGTGTAGGATCTGATAAGCTTTCCTCCCTAGAGATGACAAATCGCATCACATTTCCCGTACATCACACATATGTAAACTGTGGTAATGCTTACCGAAGCGAACACAGCGTTTAAAGCGCTTGCAATGCGGACGTTAGCTGTGACACGTACAGGACATTTTCACAAATCTACTACGTTCAGAGAATGGTGGCCAATTTGACCATTTGGTATACCAATAAATTTCTTGAAAAGGCGTATGGCATGAAGCAGTAAAAAGGGCAACAATGGACGAAATGCCGAACAGGTCTGGGATGGACACATAAATGCTCAAGATGCATTCGGTAAAATGGCTTTACAATAAAATAAACATCCCACCTCTTGAGAAGCAAGCATAAACATGTGTGCTGCTATTTGTGTTTTGTTTTTGTTCACTTAAAAAAGAACATACTATGAACAGGGTAAATGAATGCCAAGAATGTTTGTATTTGTTTTGTTTTGATGCATCTTTGTGTAAATAATTCCTTTCAGGGAGAGCTTCCTTTATTTGTAAATATAAGGCCAGGCCTTGCATATCGTCATCTCTCCCGGTCATTGCATGTGATCATCAGTCATGTCAAGCGTTGTGGACGCTCTCTTCTTACCTATATACCTGCATAATTCTGCTGACTGTGTACGTCCACTGGATGTGCGCTTGTGTCGCAAACATCCGGCACAGCTGAGTTTCATCAATGGTTGACAAGAATGGTGAATGTTGAGTGGCGGGAAAGCTTACTCTCGCGACCAACATGAGACTGCCACTTCCGTGGTTCGACTTCAAGAACCCCTTCGAATGGTTACAATGAATTTCCCAGTTTGAGTACAGCTTCGCTTCCGGTCTTTACCATGCTTACTGACTAGATAAAAGTAAGTAAGAACTTCCCTGGGGTCACAAGAAGCAAGGCGGATCTTCGACACGCTAGGCTTCCGAGCATCAGAGTGCTTTGATGTCGTAGAGCAAAAGTTCAAGGGAATTTTTATTCATCAACCTATTAATGTGTGTTAATGCATCGAGTTGGGTCCCCGAATGTAAGAAGAAACGAAGCACAGCTGATACTTGGTCGAATGGGTCTTGCCCAAATTACACCGAAGGTGCAAGATAGTGCAAGCCATTTCTTGCAGGGCACGAGCAGATGATCAATGAAGTTGCAGTTTTCTGTGGGCTGCTACCGTGATCGTCTGGATGTCGTAAATCAGACACTTATTTATATTGGGTAAAAAAGACCGTAAAAGCCTGCGTCTTGGAATTATGTCAAACAAATTCTTGAACGCAGGCCCCCCCCTACCATTCAATTACAAACAATTATACCAAACAATTATAACAGACGACATGCTGTTGCATCTGTAAAGGGCGCAATGCTTCCATGCAGACAGGCAGATGACCAGTGTCAGGCACTATGTGATCATCATCAGTGGTGTACCTCAACTTTTATGTAAACTGAATCTTTTGAAAACTGGCGCTGTGAAGGAAGGCAACATGCAAACAGCTGGATGACCAAGAGAGATGCCTGATAAAGAGAAGACCAAGTACGCTGGCGTGTCTGCTGTGGATTGTTTCTGCATCATCGATGCGTACCTGGTGACTTGAAGCAGCTGTCACTGGGAATAAATATAAAGACTGTGCGCTCTACTGCCGCAACAGATAGCGAAACGGCCAAGAAACGTGGTGGTTCATCAAACAAGTTTGGCCGAGACGTGCTGGAGACCCTACGAAAAATTATAAAAAAGAATTCATCCTTCACGCTTATGCAAATCAGGATGTCTATGATAGAGAAGTTTCCCGGTACTGAAATCAGCAACTTGACCATTGATCGGTTTCTCGAACGTTATGGTTGTACACTTAAGTTGGTAACCCAGAGGCCGGGTGACTGCAACCGTCCTGATGTCAAGGAAGAGTGCCGCAAGTTCGCAAAATGGCTTCAAGACGAGGGCACCACAGTCACGCAGCACTATATTGACGAAACGAACTTCAACGTGTGGTGCACAAGAAGTTTTGGCAGAGATAAACGGGGTGCTCCAGCTATCCAAAGCTTAACATGAACGTAAAAAATTTATTTTTTATGCTAAGGCAGCACAAAAAGGACAGCAAGACAGATGAAAAGCACACTGGATTAGCACTCATGCTGCCTGCTTCTTTAAGCGAAGCTTTATAGGCTCAAGTTTCAGTGGTGGTGGTGGTGTCACACTGAAAAGTGGGCCAATCCTGGTGATAGGCCAGAAAGGGTCTAAGCTGAATGGCACATACAAAGGACAAGAAAGAGAGAACGAGAGAGAGAGAAAGAAAATCACCAGCCCTTCCCTTGTCGAGTAAATGGGGGTAAGCGAAGCTTGTCGTGTGTGTACTTGACCTACTACTTTCCCTTCCCTTTCTTACTACTTTTCGTTCCCTTTCGTGGTACGTTTCCTTCCCTTTGCCTCTACTTTTGTTTCCCTTTCGTGCAACTTTTCCTTCTGTTGCGTTGTACGTTTCCTTCCCTCGATGTGTACATTTAATAAACGTTTATGTTTTATTACCATGACATGTCATGAAGTTTACGTTACTTTGACGAAGGTCACATACACACACGAGACGCTTCGCTTCCTCCCATTTTCTCGACAGGGGAAGGGCTGGTGATTGTTTTCTCTGCGTCACCGTCCTATTTGCGCTGCCGCTTTAAGGGGCCCTAAACCACTTTTTATCGAAGTGGAGAAAGAAATTTGAAGTGAAAATATGCTACTTCAGAAATACTTTGCCGCAAAAAGTATTTCAATGCGTTCAGCAGAAGCGGAGTTATTGGCAATCAAACACGGCCTCCGCTGTGCTCCCCTTCCTCCTCCAATGCCTTGCACTGCGAAGGCTACGGCGGAGTGGGGCGGGGCCGGGCCACAACACTCCGCCTTCGTAATGTCACCGTGGCACGCAGTTCAAATTTAATTTTGGATGTTAACGCAGATGCCATAACTTCCAATTTTGGGGCCTACAACGCACTAAATGTAAGCCAAACGCGATTGTCCACAGCGAGTTAACGTAGACGCCAAGAATTCCGATTTTGGTGCCTACGACGGGCTAAATGTAAGCCAAACGCGGTTGTCCACAGTGAGCAGACAGTGGGCTCGTAGCGGCACCCAGCGGTGGTCATGGTGTAGCCGACCACAGCGACCAATAGCAGCCACGCATTGGAATGTACTTTATTACGTAATAAAGCACACAGAAGAGAGTGAGGATCATAGCCTCTGTTGAAACGAAAGCGTATGAAAGAAAGGTAAATTCGCGCTCCGCTTGCGAGCTCCACGCACCGTCTACGACAGCAAAACTTGGCTGAGATGTTCACAGCAGCGTATGCTACCCGCGGACTAAGTTATTTCACCAAGCCCGAGGGGTGGTTCAGGGCCCCTTTAAACCAACTTTCCCTAGTTTTCATCATATTTCAAACTTCCGTGTGCATTACATTACAGGCAGTCGGTTTGTTTGTAGCTTCAATGCACGGGCACAACAGAAGACACGACCATTCATTTGTCACGGTTCTATACAGTGCAGAATATTTCAGAAAAAAAAAATAAAAAATAGGCAGCACACAACCAATGTGTACATTGACAGAAACGAAAGTTTTTTTTCTTTTTTTTTTTACTTGTGCTTCCGATTTCATGTGTGGCTTCGGTAAACCAACTAACAAGATATGGAGGCCCTGCCCAAGGAGAAAGTGCTACGGGGCAACAGGATTTGCTCAGCCCATTCTGTGGACAGTGACTACCTGGACCTTGAAAGAACTCGGCTGGCCCAGTCAGCAATGCCGTTATTAGGGCACCTTTACTTTACCAAAATGTTTGTTGATGGCACAACTGGTATAGTTATCCCAAATTGTTGTTTGCATTACCACAGAATGTACACTCCTTGCAATGATATGTGATTATAAAGCTACAGTGTGTGTTCACCGGGGTTGACAAATCGGTCAACAGAGCACAACCGTGACAAAAAATGTATTACATGAGTCGCATGTATGCGAGAAATATGTATAACAGCGGGTAATATTCTCCTCCGCAAGATTCTACATAAAATGGCAAATTACAAACTTGTTCAGTTGGCACAAATGTGGTACAGCTTGAAGGAAGGCAAAAAGTATAATGTACGCGTAGGCACAAAGCACAGGGCAAATAAAAGCGAGAAGGAATCTGTGGCACCCTCCTTGCCTACTAAAGGAGGCGAGAAACACTCTCACCCGTCCTCCGTTTTGTTGCCCATAACAATTTTGACGGTTTCGATGTCTGCTATCCGCAACGAGAGGAATTAGCGTTGGTGTCGTGGAAGTAGGTGGGACAACAGACAAAGGCATGGCAGTGCCCATGCTTATCTCTCGTTGCTAGCGGCACTCAGTCACACTGCGCATGCTCTCTCTCTCCCGTTGGTCGTGGCGCTCACACTACGTTTGCTACTCTCCTGTTGTATGCGACACTCAGTCATGCTGCACGTGCTCTCTTGGCTCGAGGCGCTTGCACTGCGTTTGCTCCTCTCTCATACGCAGTGCCCAGTTGCACTCTGCGTGGTTTCTCTCTTGTTGCTCACGGACCTCGTGCTGCGTTTGCTCCTCTCTTGCTGTACGTCTGGCACTCAGTCAAACTGCGCGTGCTCTTTGCTTGTGGCACTCACACTGTGCACGCTCTCACGTCACTCGTGGCCCTCATGCTGTGCGTGTTCTCTTGTTAATTGCACGCGGCACTCACGCTGCCCGTGCACTCTCTCGTTGCTCGTGGGGCATGTGCTGCACTTGCTCTCTCTCGCATGTCCTATCCATAGGACATGGATAGGACATGCCAGACCTGGTGAGGAGCCCTTTAAAACTGCTTGAAGAAGTCACCCAGCACCATGTCGCTATTTAACTTGTAACTGAAGAAACGCTGGAACTTGTGCGACAAACAGCAAATGCAGCTGTCATGACTTAAGGCGTGACTTGAGTTTTCCTGCAGTTTGGGCGCAGTCAGTGACAGCTGGATTTACTAGGCTTCGCTAGTTTTGGTTTCGAGGAAGCACCAGCAACATGGCCGACAACCATGCTGGCTACATATTAAACCAAAATATCGTAATGCATCCTTGTTTATCTTTATCCCCGGTGACTGCATTTAACCGAATAAACCTAAACAAGCATGTGTGTCAATACTTTGGTTTGATGTGTAGTTGGCATAAGCGTAGTGAGCAATGTTGGCGGTAATGTGCTCTCAGTAAACCTTCTCCTCTATCCTTCAAGAGAGTGCGAGAAAATCCAAGCTGTCCAGCGATTGGATCATCATGCAGGGCGTGCACTCCATGTATACGCGTATCGCTTATAGTGCAGTTGCGGGGCACGAAATACCGCTTACAGTGCAGCTGCCTGGAAGTTCGGCAGTCAACCTTGACGGCAAACGCTCTCTTCAAGCCACAAATACCGTATTTGCTCGAATCTAACGCGCACTTTTTTTTCCGATAAAACAGGTCCAAAAATTGCGTGCGTGTTAGAATCGAGTGCGACCCTAAATCTGCGTTACCATATAGCTGTCGGCATTTCAAAATGGCCACCTCGCACGCGCGTCGAGCCTAGCTACTCTCGAGCCTAGCTCCCGTAGTTTCCTCCATGTGCTGCAGTACATGTGCTTACTGTCTTCACGTTCTCTGCGTCTGCTTTATCAGCATGAAGTACCGAGTTCATCATGATGCCGCATTTAAAAGGAAAGTGATAATGTGTCCGGAGACGGACGAAAATCGAGCCGCATCACGGGTGTTCGGAGAATCCTAAACTTGCGTTCGGGACTGGCGCAAACAGAAGGAGAGGATTTTCGCCAGCAAAGCAATGCGAAATGGTTTCAGTGGACCGAAGCAGGTCGTAATCTGCGACGATCCACTTCGGCGATACGATCGCCTTGACCCTATCTTGAAAGCAATCTGCGACGGGGAATGTCCGCCGCGCGCCATGTTTTCGCTGCTTATAGGTCACATTGAAGCGAGAGGCATGATAGCACGAAGGTCAATTTGCTCGCCACGCTTCGTCACTTGAGCGTTTTGACAGTTCGTTTCAGTGGTCAACGAGCGAGATGTGTTCATGTTTGCTTGTGCGCGCGTGACACCGTGCTTGTTAATTTATTTAGTAAGCGAATACGGAACCTACAGCACGGTGACAGCGACGGCAGAAATGTGCCTAGAGTGCCCATTATCGCAATAAAATAGTTGTTTTGGTTATAGTGCAGTACCGCTTAGAGTGCAGATATTCGCGACTCTGGCGACTTACGTTATAAGCAGTCTACACTGTATATGCATTAAAACTATGAGAATGACACGTGACGTGTGAGACATGCGATGGTCATAAAATATATACAATGAGAGGATGATACAATAAGATGTGGGTGTCAGTGGCACTAATGCCTCAGCAGGACCCTTGAACGCAAGGGCCTAGAAGCACATGCTCTGCAAAAGCGTATTACCGTAGCTGCACCCTCCAGTTGGAGGATGTGCTACGAATCCCTTGGGTGCATAACATGTAACACAATCAACAGAGACTAGAAGCTTGGACAAGATACGCGAAGGTTGCGGTGTTGAGAGACAGGAGAGGGTGCGCGCTGAAACACCCTTTCAGACCCCGACAGGGAGGGCGTCAGCCCGAGCAAGCACCAATAGATGAGTCACCTTCCTCCTCGAAGACGTTTCCGCGGCCTATAACGCGAGAAATGCCTAGAAGATTCCCAGGCTTTGTTCATGCTATGGGAGCGCAACTCCGTCAGAAAGTCCGAGAAACGCCAGTGAAGGCGATAAAAGCGCCATGCGAGAATTAGTAAGGGGATCAGACCGGACGGATGAAGAGATGTGACGTGAAGACTGACCGTCTAAAGAAGAAGGGGATTCCCCGGCAAGCTAGTTGACGAGTTCCTTGAGCGTCTGCATTTCCGGAAAAAGTTCCTTCTTTGAGATTTGCCTCGAGCTACGACGAGATCGTCAGGCTTAAGACAAGCACGTGTAAATACGAGTGGACACTTTGTGTTCCTATTCATTCTGTACTGTACGTGTAGAACTCTTAGTGCTTGTCGTTAATCATTTTCCCGAATTTTGTTAACACCCATCTGAATTGCACTGTGATGTACCTAGCCGAAGTGTGTACGTGTGTATGTTACTGCCTTACTTGAAGAATATATTTTGTTGTGTTTTGACAACTCTGGGCTCTGACTCGGTCTTTAGACCACATCCGGTGTTCGCTAGCGCACCAGAGGGTCCCTTATTAATTGTCCTTGCTTTCATGGGGCTTTCGGAAGCTAGTAAGTCGGCTTAGGATTTGGCCTGGTGTTGGCGCCTCGTTCACAGGGTGTGTGACATCCAGCCTGGCCGTAATAAAAGATGCGGACTGGCTTTGTCCTACACCAGCTTGAATGATGGATAGTAGCCACATCCAACTTGCGCATTTTGAAGCGTTATCAATAGCTTAATACGAAGCGAAGTCTGCCAATGTGTCTAACCAGGAGTGGCCAGGAGTGAGCGCATGCTGGCAAGCATGCATGTGGTTGGACCTTAAGTTTCGCGTGGTTCGAGGCTAGTTGAGCGTTTAATGCCAGCTGAAATTAGCGAGATCTGACGGATACAGCCCCGATAAGCAGGGCGGCCAAAGTTTAATTCCTGTGCACGCGGCCGAGCGTGAGCAGACGACAGTCTGCTTCTTCCTGAAGTACGTAATTATTATACAAATTCGAAAGCAGATTTTCGCTTCCTTCAGCCTGTTTCATAAATTGCATCGATAAATATGCACAGTAACAGTAAGAAGAAGCGCACTGATCCAAACATTCTTCTTGACTGATGTCAGCTATTGGCCAATAGATGATAATCGCATGGGAATCTGCTATATTATGAAATAAGGCGTCCAGAAAGGAGTGAAAAGCAGGCTTCTGCTGAAAAGAAAGTGCTTGAGAAAAAGGTGACTTCGGGCTCCGCTTCCGAGCTTCATGTGCCACACACGAGTGCAAAATTTGGCTGAGATGTTCACAGCAGCGTATGCTATCTGTGGACTATGATTTTTCACCAAGCCTGAGGGATGGTTCAGGACCCCTTTAAGCAAACCAAGTTGTGCCCCAAAATCTGCAGTTTTAGTCCGGACAGCATTTATCTTTGTGCCAATTAGATCTACATCCTCACCTGTGCCATTTTTTCTTTCTGCTTCTCAGCTAGTGCATCCTGGACTTCTTGCATCTTTCGACGTGCCCGCTCCAAAGCTTCTTGCCGCCGCACAAATTCATCTGCATCTGAAGGTCCTGCATGAAAAAAATTAAAATGAAATATTTTCAATCTTATATCTATATCTTTAAAAGAGCATTGCAACACTTTTGGACAAGACAAGAAAATATGTGATCTGTAGACTATGATATCATGAGCATGCAAGTTAAATATTATTCTGCTGCATGAAGCCCACAATCCTGCATAAAAGATAGCTCGCTCTTTCTGTGGCTTTCGAGGCCCACTCTGTTATGTCCCGCATATGACATCATAGACCCCTGCAACAGTGCGTATACGCCAGCCACTGGGCGTTTGTTCATGAGCTATTCCAGCACGAAAGCTTGCACAGGCATGCACACTCCTTTAAACTACCAGCAGCTGGGAAAGTGGCAGTTGTCAACACATCTTCTTTCTGGGGTTTTACGTGCCAAAACCAGTTCTGATTATGAGGCACGCCGTAGTGGAGAGCTCAGGATTAATTTTGACCACCTCTCTCCTCTCCTGTCCCTACTTTTTTGTTGCTCTTCAGACACAGATGCCATCCTGAAGGTCAGACTTTTTCAGAAAGTCACGTGTGCCCCAACGGCAGCCGCTAAAGAAACCGGATGAAAGTGTGCCGAGTCCACTATCATCTGTTACTGCTATGTATTTGCATGAATGTTGTGACAGATATAAGCAACCTCAAGCATTTTCTTGATGAATTTTTTTCGTGTACAAAAATTTGCTTGTAGCGCTTCGAAGCTTGAAAAATCACGCAAGTCAGAACTTTTCACGTTCTTTGTTACTGGGAGCACCGTCGGCATGAGTTGTATGTATGTGCGTTTTTCCTTTAAAATTGTAGAAAAAACGTTTTACACTTACCACAGCTCCATTTTTGCTCAAATTTTGCAGAAGGATCAAATTTTTTCACCCGGATTGTTCAAAGTAACACTTGGCATTGATACTTGCCTAGATTGTAAAAAAAAAATAAATGCAAATTTGTGTTCATCTGCACCCGTTAGATGCGCCACTGAGCAATTATTGGAATCCAATCTCGAAGACTTTTCTCTGCCTTATTGCACACGGCAAAAGTGCCATTACAGGCATGTTTCAGACAATACCAACTGCAAGGAGCGCAGACAAAGACAATTTTGCAGTTTCTTTTCACAGACCTGGCAAGTAATTGAATACGTCTAAATAATACCTAAAACACGCTAGCTAAGTCACTTTCTTTGTCTACGCTAAGGCAGCACATGGCCTTTGAGATTCACTTCTAATAATTGCTCGCGGGTGCCAAAACCACGATCTGATTATGAGGCACGCCGTAGTGGGGGACTCCGGAACAATTTGGACCACCTGGGATTCTTTAATATGCACCTAAATCTAAGTACACGGGTGTTTCCCCATTTCGCCCCCATCAAAATGCGGCCGCCGTGGCCAGGATTCGATCACGCGACCTCGTGCTTAGCAGCCCAACACTATAGCCACTACGCAACCCCGGCGGGCATCTGAGAGTGCAGATGAAGACAAATTTGCAGTTTATTCTTAACAAACAAGGCAAGTAACAATTCTACGTATTGCCATGAACGGTCCATGCTATAAAATGTGATCTTTCTGTAAAATTTTAGCAAGAATGAAGCGTCGGTAAGCACAAGATCCTTTTTCTATGATTGCATGCGTTCCATAGTGGCTGATCTAATCTTTGCCACAATAAAGATATGTAGTGTTGTGAGACGATTTATCACGCGAAAATAAAAATAATACAGGCCAATCAGGACCTGAAAATATGATAAAGGGGATGGCACAGGATCTCGAGTGCAGTCTGTGTATTGGGGCTGCCAGATTGTGCCGTGGGGTGTTCGCGTTCAAGACCGGCTGTCCACAATTCTCACTTTTCTCAACAATACACTGTGTACATTTCACCACATTTGCCCAACGGTGATGCGGCGAAGCTATATAAGCCCCTTGCTGCGATACCTCCTTTGTTAAGCTCTTATTCTTGCTGCATATCGAACATTTTGCCGGGTACACAGTGCCTCCGGTTGCCCCCTTTCTTTTTTTTCTGCGGCATGCTGAAGGCAGTGAAATAATCGTAAAATGCTTGCCGAAGGTTTCGAAATATGCACATTAGCTGCTCGCAACTGACAGTCACAAAAGATAAGTCAAAACTACAAGAAAAAAAAAAAAAAAACTAAATTTGCACAACACCTTGACATTCGCATTGACATTCTCTAGCCAAAAGAGACCACCATGAGAAAGCACAGTGCTGCATGTTTCTGAAAAGATCTATTACAATAAGCGCACTGCGGAAAGGTGAAAAAGTGCGAAACTGGCTATGAGCAGGGTATTACTAGTGGCTTTGTACAAGATCAAAGGAAACGTGTTTAGAAAAAATAGGGAAAGCAAACATCGCACTCTTCCTATACGCATTATTATTAGGTCCTTTCAAAAATGTCAGCAGGCATATATTAATTCAAAGGCATTACACTCACTCCCATGTGTTCTCAGTTTTGAAGAAAAGGTGTTGCCAAGTGCCTTTAAAGGGGCCCTGAAACACTTTTTGAACATTGTAAAAAAATGTTGATCTGTTTACGAGGGTCCTCTGAACATGTGAGCAAAATATGATTGCACTGTATGTAGCACGGAATTTACAATCTCTTGTCAAAAGCAGTGAACAGACGTTTGCTCTCGCATTTGTAATGTCGTTATCGAAAGCTCAACAGAAGAAGTTAGCCAGCCAATGCTACTGGCTGATTTCATGATCACGAGAACATTTCCAGTAATACATACTAGTAATTCCTAATTTTGGGTTAAGTAAATGAAAAAATATATATGTCTGCGAGCTCAAAAAGGCAGACAAGTCATTTCATATTTGCACTGTGTGTAGCTGCATCAGCTGAGCATGGCCTCCAAGATGGCAGCGGCGTGCTTAGTAGTCTAGTCAACCTCAGCTGCCACGGGGTGCCACGACAAGCCCTTTCACCACCGCGACACTCAACTTTTGGCTGGGGCTATGTCCTCTTGGCTTGTCCACTGTGTTGCTTCCAGCATGCCAGTGGAGATGAAAAGGGAAAGAAAGCCGTGTATCGGTGCGATAAAAAAAAAAAATTATGGGGTTTTACGTGCCAAAACCAGTTCTGATTATGAGGCATGCCGTAGTGGGGGACTCCGGAAATTTGGACCACCTGGGGTTCTTTAACGTGCACCTAAATCTAAGTACACGGGTGTTTTCGCATTTCGCCCCCATCGAAATGCGGCCGCCGTGGCCGGGATTCGATCCCGCGACCTCGTGCTCAGCAGCCCAACACCATAGCCACTGAGCAACCACGGCGGGTAAATATCGGTGCGATAACTACACTTATAGTTGAAGGATATAACAAATTTTTGTGGCATGAGATTGGTGGGACGACATACTTTAATAGTGAGGCGATTCTACGATTAGTTAGGAAAGTGCTTCAGAGCTCCTTCAGGCACTGCAAAGGTGTGGCAGCTAATAACAAATGTCTCAATGACAGATTGTGTCATATTTCTGAGTGTAAAAACAGAGTAATACAAGTAATGGTGATGATTTAGGAACCCTGTAATATTTGTAGGTTTCCTGTCAGCTTGGTGGGTACCTGTAACTTGTACTAAGAATCCTAAAGGGACACTAAAGAGAAAAAATTCAGAGCCCTTCCACTACTGTGAAGATGGAAGCCAGTGAAGCTGTGACTATGGTGGGTCTGCTATGGTGAATATTGCTATAGTGAATTTATATACATTATCAATATTGACTATATTGAGCAAATAAAGAGACATACACTCGAAGATCCTGGTGTTCATCATGTATTTTGTAACCATGGTACATGGCGAGTGGTTTACTTAACCACCAAACCCATACTGAGTCCAAGTGGCAACTGATGCCGTCACTAGAGAAATGGCTATGTCAAAGAAGAATGAGGCACAGCGATTGGTTGGTAGACTATTACGTTTTATCACTGCCTTTTCGACACGCGTCATGGACTAGCGTTTGCGCAACAGCGTTCATCGCTCCGGCAAATTGTTTTTGTCTCTTTGGGTCCCATGTAGGACAAGGGTAGTTAAAGGGTGCATTACAGGTGGTCCCCGAGCCCACAGGGGTATGTGCCACTGAGCTTGGACCCTTTCTGCACTATCACCAGGATTGGCCCACTTTGTTGTTTTACGCGTCGTTTTGTCCGCGGACGCGATCTACCAGAACCTAGCCATATACAGCTTCGCTGTAAAGTTATTTTCGCTGTGTTAGTAAATTACCCTTCCACAATATAAAGAAAGCCACTCTTACGGCGAGAAGATGCTTGGTAGGCAAAAAAAAAAAAAGACGCAAAAACGAAAGACGGGGGTGACACAGCGTTGAAATTCCTGCACCCGCTCAGGCCTAGTTAAATTTTTATAGATAAGAATAGAATTGTTTGTATTCTAGAAGAGCCAAAGACTGTACCTTAAAAAGCTTTAAGAATTTTTACTGGACCACAACAGCTGAAATGGAGAAAAAAAGAATGCTTTGCAATCTGTGGCGTCACACTGACATACTGACCCTGGGGTTCTTGTGCAAAATTCGAAAATTAAACTTTCAGTGTCATTTTCTCTTCTAATAATCAACCTATCAGAGCGAAATCAACAAAAGTAAAGTTGTTCAAGAATACATAATCAACCTAAACTGATTCAGTTTTCTTTTTCTTTTTTGGTGTCCCTTCAACAAATAATGCTTCAAGCCCATTTAACAATATTGCTCACTAATGGTGGTGAAAGGCAACCCCATCAACTTATCCACTCATTACACAACATACAAGCTGCACCCACAAATGATGAAGGTCCATTTCCCACAAACAGTTCCCCAAGTGGTAACACACAATCCGAAAGTTCACAAGCTATGTTCACAAGCCAGAACACAAGCCCAATACAGTCAGTGTGAAAAAAAGAAAAAGCGTAGTTGGTCAAGGTAATCAGAGTCTCTATAGTCTGGTGATTTTCGCATTCAATTCCCACCAGAATGCGCTTGTCACTGCTGGGAAACACACCCACAGCTTTGTGTTCAGCAGCAGGGTGTCAGAACCCCTGAGCCACCACAGTATGTTCATATTTATTCAACTTAGCAAAATTCAAACATTGGCTATTTGAACCTTTAAAGATATGTGATCTATGGGAGTCTGAATAAACACAATATGACTAAAGTTAAAGCTCAGAAGGACATTAAGACCAAATGTAACTTAATGCAACTGCAACACAACACATAATAATGAGAAAATGTAATCACAGAATGCTGAAATGAAAATTTTAGAATGACAGAGTGTAGGTTTGGAGACAAATCCAAAAAATGGCATACAGGCATCCAATCATCAAGGTTTTCATGTGTGTGTTTATCAATGAAATAGTTACTTAGATCATTGCAAGAGAGACCTGGGGTAATACTCTGTAAATGCTAGTTTTGTGCAATACTATTTTTTTCGTATCATCTGTCCTGCTTGGTGGAACATTTTAGCGGCAGCAGGGGCACAGCTGTGCACGAGCCTATGACAAAGGTAAGAAAGTATGGAAAGTGAAAACAATTGCCACAAAATGCAGCCTGTAGCAAGCACATTTGCAATATCATGACTTGCGAACTGCACTGCTAATGAAAAAGTAGCAGAAAGCATGCCCTGCACAAAATGGGACACACGCACTGGGCTGCATGCCATGCCTTCACGGTTAACACCTCTAATTGACAATCCTCAAATGAGAATGACAAGTGCTGCACCATACCATAGCTCTGTGGTGTAGGTGGTGAGACTCTGCTCATTGTTGGTAGATATGAGCCCAGTTTCTTGTACAGCATGTATAAGCCGATGAGTCCAAATGTGATGAACCATCCGTTTGTAGAGATGAAGCTGAGAACTGGAAGCAAAGAGGGTGAATCATTAAGGGAATAAGTGTTTGTGCTGTGTTTGCAGCTGATAATTTAATGGCAATGGGTTCAACTACCATGTTAGCAACACTGCAACTAAAAAGGAGGGGTTGACATGTGTTTCTCTAATTTAAGCAGCTGCTTTATCAAATATTCATTTCTTACAGTGCACACAATGACAGTACATGTCCTTTGGTTGGTGTTGCTGTTTGTCTACGTTTCCTGTAAGTGATGTGCAGACTTCAAGATGAACATTGCTCAACGTGGACAGTTCTCAGTTCCAATCAATAAGAGATGCTACAGTGAATTACAGCAAATAATTTTAATTACATAAACCCTTATTCATTCTGTTTTATTACTAATCTCAATAAATGTAGTGATCAAAAGTGAAAAACTGTAATCCAACCAACAATAGCATTAAGCTACTTTTATTAAACTTCTTCTACATTGCAGATTTTTGTAGAATTGATTTGCCAAATGTAGTGCCCTGAATGGGAGCTTACCACTGTCCATGAAAAGAAAAGTGTACATCATTGCATTCTATAACAAGCAGGGGAAGATCCATGGCAGCCTCCACAGGCAGGCCCTCATCAAAGTATAAAGAAAAAATAAGGGGGGGGGGGGGGGGGTACTGGTCGCTTAGTACTGTTAGCACTAAAGTGCCAGCATTCTCAGAAGGACCCTGCGCACCCAGGGGGCCCAGTCTGGATCCACCAGTGATAACTGTCAGAAAGACAGTCATATGCCATACTTGGTGTTTGTAGTTAAAGCTAATATCCTGCAATAGATATATGCTAAGTGCATTTACAACATACTGGTATTAAAAAATAAAGACCACTATTCAAACACTGTATGGCTCAATAAGCAAAAAAAAGTTGCACTATTCTGCTAAAGAATAAGTGCAAATACAGTTCTAAGTCAACTAGGAAAGCATGTGTCTTCATTTCTTGTATCAGACTGGGCACTGCTAGCCTGGAATAAGTATGCTACACAGGAAATTTTAAAAAATTCTGGGGTTTTACGTGCCAAAACCACGAGTTGATTAAGAGGCACGCCAAAGTGGGGGACTGAGGATTAATTTTGACCACCTGGGGATCTTTAACGTGCCCCCAATGCAAGGGACACTGGTATTTTTGTGTTTCGCCCCCATTGAAATGCGGCCACCACGGACAGGATTTTGCTACATAGGAATAAGTGTACTAGATAGGACAGAGGTTGTTGATCAATATGAGGTGCCTGACAGATAAATAAGAAAGTTAATGTCTATGGCAATCCAAGGCTATGTTCTCATCCACCTGATATATGTCACCATTCGCTTTTACACAGTACAAGTCTCTTGCAGAACAAATCAACAGCAGTTCTCACACTTTTCTAAACAGTAGTGTAGGCTTTGTGCAAAAGGTGTATGACTAGTTGTGTACAAGCGTAGAACTAGTACGAATCAGTTCACAAACTGCAAGAAGGGTCAAACGGATCTTGAGTTAATTCTTGGTTCACTGACAACAGCTTCAAGCTCAGTGACACCCTGTATGACTCAACTAATATTATTTCCTTTAGTATTCATATTTATTACATTTAGTTTAAAATAACCTTTGGTCGGATTTTCCTTATCAATTGACAAGTGAGCTCTAAAGGAGTACTGACACATACTTTCAAAGGTGCAAGAACTCTACCACACACTTCTCACATGTCAAGGGACGACACTAAGCAAGTATCAAGGTTTGAAAACACATATCTTAATTCAATACTAAAGTTGGTCTCGAAATGAGGGATCCGGGCCAAGATAACTGTAAAAATTGTATTCCAATGCCATAATTTGTCATGTTTCGTCAGCGGTCAGAGCAGCGCTCTGCCTGCATTATCTAAGGGATCAGCCAGCCGCGAACGGTGGATAAGAATGGCATAGAAGTGAATTGAGCAAGAGGAATCACTGCATTATACCAGCCCAGCTGGCAGTGTCATTGACATTATTGTGATGTCATAACACAAAGAAAATTTGCTGACATCATGTAACAATAAGGCTAAGTATGATAATGTTGCTCATAAAAAAAATTTTTAATGTGTTTAACTCATATGGTTTGCTCATAATATGTTTAACATGAGTGCTAAACATATTTCTTATGGCTGCGCAAGCATGTGACAACTGCAGCGACAACAGGAACGCAGCAAGCCAATGTATTACAATGTCAAGGCGCATTGACCTCCAGGGTACTGAAACTGGTTCGTAGAAACATGTACTACAGTAAATTATTTAGGGTGATCTAGTGTTTCCATATGAATATTGACTCACTTTATGAAAAAAAGGAAAGAAAAGAAAAAGAAAAGGTGACAGGACGAAAACATCGTTTCAGCACTCCTCCAAATGACAAAATGCCTCGACCCTTCTTGTTCAAATTCCTTGAAAAAGTGCCCTTTTTACAAATACAGAATTCTGTTCTCTTACATCGTCAATCAAGCTACCTCCTTACAAAACAATTTTCGACAACTTCCGCAGTACCTACAGCATTCTTTTTTTATTTCACAGTGCACTGGTTAATAGATAAATATGTGGTTGTCATGTTGCACAGGCCCGGAAGGCATAGGCAAAACAAACATGACTAGGCCAGGCCCCTGGCATTTTGAGCCACCTGAACACAAATAGCGTAAAAGCATAACATTAACGAATACTCACACACACAAAAAAATATTTTTCTAAGTGCAATGCTCTTTATGATATGGAGCTGAAGTGCAATGCTCTTTTCGATATGCAACTAACACTTAAAAACATTCTGCTCAGAAATAAATGGTTTGCACGCGGTGCAATAAATAAATGCACGCGGTGTGCCCGAAATATAGAACTGTAGAAGCTATAGAGACCACCAACTGCGCAGTTACTTGACTTCCTTACATACAAACCTTTACCTGCATGAGCATTTTGACCGAACGAACATCCATATTTCTGACGAAAGTAGAGTACTGGCTTGGTAGTAATCTGGATCCTCGTCCAAACATGGATACACCACTGATTTATATTGGCTAAATGATTAAGCAATCATTTTTGCATCACAACATACACCATGCCATACTACGTTAGCTGGCGGTCCTCACATAGTGTCATTCACGAACGGTCGTGTGGGAACAACATTCAGAAGGAAACGGCACATTTAGCCTTGAAGAAAGGGAAAACAGCTTAGCATTGGGGTCTTGCACTGCAGAAAATGCCAAAGACCTGTTACGGTCGTACAAGCTCGTCTGGGCGTCATCGGTGTCATATTTGGTGAAAACGTTACAAAGAAAACCTCATTGCAGACTTGAAGCAACAGTAACTGGAACGTCATGCGGCTACTTCGTATAAGTAGGGCTTTGCGCGGTAACCTACTTTACTGTATATCACGGAAGAAATCCTTCACTATACTTCCCTCAGCAATAATTTCTGACAGTGCAAATGCAATAACGATGAAACCAAACAAGTCCACACTGCCGTAAGCTGACACGTCATAAATTTACGGAAAAGGCGCCTTACCAATACCGAGGAAGCTTGTGTCTGCTTCGCTCTCGTGAAACAACGAGCTTGTGCCATCACTGGAAGATTTTTCTTCAGACATTATTCAGCACCAGGATTTTGATGAGCGAAAAACGTTGCTAATGTGACAGCGACAGCAAAACAACGCAAGATTAAAAGTATCCGAAAGCAGGAGCGCTCCTTGAACGCAAACGCTGCATCATGCCAAGGCGTTGATCATGCGCGCAATAAAGTTGAAGCGATTGCAGTGCCACTTGAGGCCGCGATCAACATTACGCCGATGGCAAAATGAATGACGTCAACTAAAGTCTACCGTGAAAGCCAAATTCTACAAAAATAGTAACGTTATACAGGCTCAACAATTCAGCGTGCGTGAATGTGTTTTCAACTTATTTATAGTCCTGCTTAGCTGTCGGAGTGAGAGCCGGATGCATATTACCCAAACAAAAAAGAAAAAAAGAAAAATTAAACATAGATGTTTGAAACACAAGAAGGTTCACAAGGGTAGAACAAATAGGAATTCTGTCAGTAAGGTGAGCAGTAAAAAAGCTTTAGAGAACATTGAAGATACCAGCAAACACAACACTAGAAACTGGAACCGAAATCGAAACAAAGCATCTGACGCGGGTTTTTCAAATACATCATAATGAACTCCGACCTCTCTTCCTAGCCCAGAAGTCAATTCTCCGACGACATTGCACGTCTGTTTTTTTTTTTTTTTTTTTCCGCAACATTTTCCGGGTGGAAAAAGTTTGTCTTCGGAAGCTTCAGGGCTGCGGTGGCCCTGGTACCTGCTGTCACTTGTGGCTAGGGAGCTACAACTGACAACCGTGGGACGAGGCCGAGGGATCAAATCCCGGCCACGGCGGCCGCATATCGATGGGGGAAAAATGCCAAAACACCCGTGTACTTACATTTAGGTGCAGGTTAAAAAGCCTCATGTGGCCCAAATTATTCTGGAATCCCCAACTACGGCGTTCCTCATAATGAAATCGTGGTTTTGGGAAGTAAAGCCCCACAATTTAATTTGAAATTTAATTTTCAGTTGGTGCCTCCTTCGGCCGTCATCGTCATCCATCATGCGCCTCTGTCTTCCCTGTTTCTTTCCCTCTTCTCGTTCCCCCAACGCGGAGTAGCTGGCTAGGGGAATTTACCTCCGGGCGACCCCTCTGCATTTCGCATTATTAAACTTCTCTCTATATCTCTCTAGGGTGAAAACTAAGCAGAAATTCATACAAGAAATGAAGGAGTAAGCCTTCCATAGTCAGAGCAAAATTGCACTCTTTTTAAGACAACGTTCACTGAATTTTCCATCGTATCCATAAAACGTTCTTTGGAGTGACCCTCTACAACATTTTATTGTCAAGCTTCAGTGCTTTCTTCGAAGCTAAAACAGTAGAAGAAAAGAAATAATCCGCTGCTCCCTAACATTACCTCTCGAGGACCACTTGTGAAGAGTAAGCCACTCTATAGTGAGAGCTAAACTGGCTATTGAGGCAAGTGACCCTGCGTCTAACGGCGGATACTCATAATTTTCCTGGGCTGTGCCCTCGCACTCAGGATATAGACACAAGATGCTCACGGAGGCCAAACTCAAGCCTAATGCTCCGATTTGAACTTGAGCGAGAAAGTAATTCATGGTAAACTTGCAAAAGCGCGTTGTATCGCGCTTAGCCTATGCCCTGCCTGTAGCGCACATTTGCAAGTTTCCTAATTCTCCATAGGACTTTAGCCGTTGGATAACGGACAAAAAATTCGCAAGCTCATTGCTAGTAGTAACTGCATCACACTAGTTTGCGTGCATTTATTTGATGTCCATTGTTTATTTTTACTGCGTATGATATGCCTTCAGGCAAATCTGCTGAATAAAGAATGTAGTGAAAAAGTGGTGAGATGATTATTTCTACTGATTTATTGATCATATTACCTCAGGGGCGTCTTAGGCCAGAGAGCTTAGAAAGGCTCAATCGAAAACCTACGCGGCAGGATGGGTTCTGAGGGATGGGAAACACAGATAAGGATGGTTTAAGATTAGATGGCGCGATGAGATGAGGATGTAGACGTAGAGCCTTCGAGTTAGTAGCACATACCCTGAGCAATTGGCCCAAAACCGGGTAGTTCAATACAAAATAAGATGGAAGAAATGTAAGACAATTCAAAGTAAATTTGATATTAGGCAGGCGAGAATGAAAAGAAATGGGCTAGAGAGAATGAATTTCTGGAAGTGGAGAATTAAGCCAAAAATTGAACTCAATTTGAAAGAAAAGGGAACAGTAAGTTTTGAATATTGAGCTCAAATCGCATTGACCCTACAAGAAAATGCTGTATGGCATCAAACCTTCCTTTTGCTGTGCACAAGAGTCGAGGCGCCCTAGCACAACAAATTCGTAATAGTCACATCGAATCCGAGAAGGGAATCATTGTATCTAGTTCCCGTTTTTAAGATAATAAATCGTGCACAACAAATAAGGAAGCGTACCTGTGGTCTCATCTTTCCTACAAAAAGAACAAATTGGTGAGGGTACCAGACCGGCCCTATGTAAATAAAATTCAAAGATGGTATGTGGCAGCGAACCTTTCTGATAGCTACTTCAAGTCTTTTTCTTTGTCATAGGTTGCTTTTCCAGGGTTGCTTTTCCAGAGGACGCTAAACAAGGGTAATCAAAAAATTTAATTCAGGGGTTTTACGTGCCAAAAAAAGCCGATCACATTATGAGGCATGCCGTTGTGGCGTACTCCGGGATAATTTTGATTACCTGGGTTGTCTTAACATGCACCCACTGGTCGGCACACGGGCGTTGTTGGATTTTCCATCGAAATGCGGTTGCTGCAGCTGGAATTTGATCACGTGACCTCGTGCTTAGCAGCACAACGCCATAGCCACTAAGCCACAATGGTGGGTCCACGACCGATGGGAGAGGTTTCACCTTACAGTGTTACAGATCAGTGGTGGACAGTGTCGCGACAATTTTTTGAAGCGTGTCGCTAAAGTGAGACAAAAAAAAAGCTAAATTGCCGCTAAAGTTTGCTGCAAGGACATTAAATTTGTCGCTAAAGCATTTACAAAATGTTTGGTAACGCAGGCGTTTTCGAACATTAATGTATACTCTAGAATGGTGTAAATCATTTGCCGAAACTTCTCACATTTGTCTAAGCTTGTACGTGTGAGTGTATAATAAACAGTGAATTTACCAGCAGTATGTAATGGACTTTTACTGTACTTACTTAAGGTACAACGGACGATCACAGCTCAAATTAGGCATTTACCCTCAGATTGTGGGAATATAAATTCAGCGAAAAACAAAAGCACACAAGCAATCTGATTTTCCCAGCACGCAGAGGCCCTCGTCCCTCATTATTCCAGAGAATTTTCTATAGTTCTCGGCGCTCTTGAAAGGATAACAAAATTTTGTAAGGCGCACAAGGTCGCATGTTGAACACCGCGATGACAATTACGTGACCTTTATGCAGGTCAAATACTACGCCTTGGTCTATCTGAGCGCTTACGCAGTACTGATTTCCCCAAATCCCATGCGACAAGGAAGCAGTGTGTTTAGGCTCGCGTGAACGAGCCGAGCCGCTCCTATGTGTACACCTCTCTACAGCCGCTTTATCTTTCAAGTGGTGCTTCTTAAATTTCGCAAATAAAATTTGTAAATGCTCACTAATCTTCTTTCTGGGGTTTTACGTGCCAAAACCAGTTCTGATTATGAGGCACGCCGTAGTGGAGGGCTCCGGATTAATTTTGACCACCTAGGGTTCTTTAACGTGCACTACAACGCAAGCACATGGGCGTTTTTGCATTTCGCCTCCATCGAAATGCGGCTGCCGCGTCCGGGATTCGATCCCGCGATCTCGTGCTCAGCAGCGCAACGCCTTAGCTGATTGAGCCACCCCGGCGGGTCATCCAACATATTGTTATGCGAGAGGCACCCGGCTCCCACGGGTAGCGTGACATGAGGGCCGAAGGCATGGGCTGGAGGAGATCCTGACAGTGACGAGGCAAGAGGTAGCCAAAGAATAAAAAAAAAAAAAAAATGTTTCAGTGGCTTAGCTCGGCTATGCCAGGATATACGTAGCGTTAGCAAAGGTTCAGCTGATTATTCTTAGCTTTCCTGGTTGTCTAGATTGTCAAGGATTAGCTTGATTGTCATGCTTACTGCTGCTCCAATGACACACACAAACGCCAGTCAGAAGCGCAGCGGCTCCAGCGCAGTGTCAGACGGCGACTGCGCAGCGAGCGCGCGCCGGCGCCAGTGCGTCTACCACGGCTACGACGTCACTCCTCTGGAATGCACAGACCGGCGGCGGCGGAGTGCGCGAGAGGTGCCGGCTCTGGTGGCTCCGGTGCGCAAGCCGTGTGACATCACTGATCCTTGCGCATGCGCAGCACGGCTCTTGATGTGCCGCGCGAAACGGGCTTGGCTAGGCCAGTGTAGCTAACGCTACAATACGTTTACTTAACAAGGACGAAGCACGTTGACGAAAAGGCCACTGAATGCCAGAGGCGCCGGCCTATTCCACCGGAGGAGGAGGATGTTGCAGCTCTGCATGTCCAGGCGTGAGAGGGGTTCCAGCAAGGAAGAGAGCACGTTCATAAAAGCGCGCAGTGCGCGCTCATAACAATATTTAGTGAAAGTGCAGAGCCTGGAGCGTTAAGATCCAAATCGGTTTCGTAAATAATAATAATAAAATAAAACGCGTTTTGCTAGTCCACTGCGAATACCACGAGCGTAACCACTAATTGGTCACGGTCACAGAGCCTATACACTTCATACAGCCAATTCCAGCGTGTTCACTTTTGAATAATAAAGTGCGCTCTAGAAGGCTATTTTCGCAGCAACTTTCCTAACTTCGAAGTCACTAAAATGTCGACATTTTTTTCTATCACGTCGCTAAGATGTCGCCGATCACTAAATCGAGAAATATGTCGCTAAACAGATAACGAAGTCGCTACATTTAGCAACAAAATCGCTAAAATGGTAACTCTGGTGGCGTACATCCTCCGCTATAGATATCTGGCATACCTTTAGTGTCAATGAAGAGCCAACGCCTCCTCTATTGAGGAGGCGTTGGAAGAGCAGGAGGTCGCCGCGTTATCAGTGGCCATGTTCTTTAAAATTTATTTATTTATTTAAAATTCTCACGCAAATTTCGAGTTTTATTTCAGCCATTTTTCAAGTAATCCTGGTTTCTCCCTTGATTTTTTTTAAACCTCTTCTTTTTCTTACTTTGAAATTACTGGTGTTAATTCTATATAGTTGACTGATACCAAACAAAATGCGTTTATCTTGTACCTCTATTCTGACGTAAATGTTCACGTAAAATAATATTCGTAATAATTTCTACCTTTATTATTATTATTGTCACCCTTCGTCTTTTCTTATTGTTCTGCCACCCGCTTCTGGGCCAGTGGCTCGTTGCGGCCGGGTATGTGCCAATGTCCGGGATCATCATCATTAGCAGCAGCATGCTGCTCGCGAGGATAAGAAGAAGACCAAGCCCGTGGAGTCGGCTTCGTGCTTGCCGTCAGCGTCTTCTCCAGAGGTCGGACGTGGCGCTAGAGCAGCCAGAACGCACGGCGATCTATGCCCCGCTCGTGAGTGTTGTCGTCGCAGCGCGGCTAGCTCGGGTCCAAAGGCATTTGCTTCGCGGAGTTCATGTACGTAGGCTCCTTAGCAAAGGCGATCTGCGACGCTCCCGGGTATATAGCGTTGTCTGCTGCGTGCTCTTATAGCCTTTTTGTCTCACTATACTCTTATGTACAGTTCTTAGCTAGCCGAAAAGATGTATTTAAAAAAAAAACATATACAGCCTCAGTGAAGTTTTCTGCTGACAATTGCGGGAAACGTCAATGCCTGTGCAATGACGGGAAACGTCATTGTACATCCAGATAAAAATTGTTACATATACTTCGCTCCCCTATGGAAGTAACTTTTCCTCACCTCCTGACTGCAGTAGTTAAGAAATACGAAACAATCAAATTCTGCGATGCGGCTGTAACAGAACATACTAGTATAGCTGATCACACTACATGGAGCATGTGAGGAGTGACAGGACACCTACGGGCACACCCAAGAATTAACTCTACCTGCATATATAGCCAATGTTCTGAGTGGCATGGCTTACTTGGTGAATAGCCGTATCTTTTTCAGAACTGAGGACATTCGCTCACGCGTATGACACCAGTCTGCCTACTGTTACGTATAGGTTGTGAAGCAGCACACAGATGTTAATTGAGGACAGTAAAGAAACAGACAAAACTAAATTTTGATACAGTATTCATGGCGAAATGTCCACTTTACCCTACAGAAACAATTTTTCTGAAAACCAAGAGAAATTCTCTCTTTCAGCGTAAGCATAAAAAAAAGTTTTTTTTTTTCAAATGACAGCATCTTTGACATTTCTGTTGAAATAAATTTTCTGCAGTAGAAATAGAAACTTGCAGTTTTTTTTTCCTTTCCTTCACAGCCTTTCTTACAGTATAGCAATATATCCGTATATAATAAACGTAGTTATTTACAAACTATTATGAACACTCTTGCATTTTTAAAAATAATATCGCACGAGCGTCGACCGCACGGCATGTCAGTAAAGCTTCTGGATCTGATAACAGTATATCGACAACTTCTGGCAGCACCTCGTGGTTTGTGCAAAGAGAGAAGAATTTAAATTGCGCGTGCTTGATGCACCGCTTGATTCACCGTGCGACATTAGTCGGAAAATCCACTAGTTCGGCGTTTCTTTTAAAGGCGCTTGCTCCTAGCGTACCCTTTGCGTGAACAAGCGGAGAGGAGCCCGGCAATTGAGAAAGGCCGGGTCACCACGTGCCGATCACATTATCGATCGCCTTTGCGATTGTGCAAGCTGTGTATGGACGCTTGCTGACTGGTTGTGAAATCGCATAGCTCGGCGGCGAGATCAAAGCCCTTCGCTACTTTTCGAAGATCCAGGGACTTTACGTGTCCGCGCCCTTACAACGGCGCAAAGTACCCGCCGGTGCGAGCACCGTCTAGCTGCTACGCTCTTCGCATCAGGAGGGCACACGACCTGCCAGGGTTATCGGCGCAGCCTCGTTTGCGAAAAGCCGACGCGAGACTATATAGGTATAGATTAACATGTTTCATCTGCGATGATGTGCTTGCCATTTTATTCGTACTACTAGAAACCGCGCATGCGCCAGGGAATAAATATTTAATAAGGAAATACATTTTATGAGCACGTGTGGTGTACGTAGTGCCATAAAGAATTCGAGTACACCTAAGCACTTCTGTAGAGTTGTGAATGCAAAAAAAAAAAAAACATCGACGATTACGATACTTCTTAATGCGAAATTTGAGTGCAGCTATATAGGTGTTTTCATTTCGCGATGTATTGGTTGGCGCGGAAAATCTGCATCGCGGCACGTTGCAAACGGAGATAAAAGTTACGCGACCGCCTCGCTAAGCTGGAGATCGCGAGAGCCAGCGCGTGGGTGACGCGTGGGCGCAATTTTCACAGCGGCCTCCGGCGACAGACCTCCTAGACGACGCGCGCTACTCTGGCGCCATCTCGTAGCCATCGTCGCCGCACTACGCTTTTTAACACGAAAGTGTTTTATTCCGGGGTCCACCAAGACTTCACTGACGTATTTCCGTCACGGAAATACGTCAGCTTACAATGTACACGAACATAATACAAAGAAAGAAACCAGAAGAAAAAGTTCCACAAACACGCAAAATTTGGAAATCGAACCCACGACCTCTCGGTCCGCGACGATAGATCGCCGAGCGTTTAACCCATTGCGCCACAAACGCATTTGCAGAGAGCTACACAGACGCGCCTTATATATCTAACACTCTCCGGGGCGGTGCCGCCGCCTACGAGCAGAAAAGAGAAGTACTGCATTATGACACTAACGCGCACCGACAGTGAACGCTTCGGTGGTTTGGTCTCAGCACTACGACGCCTCGATGCCAGCATTCGAAGGGACGCTGGCATCAAGAAGCATTACCAACGCCACCTAGGTGGCGTTCACCGTACTCAGCACAGCGGAGCATGGCCTCCGCAATTAGCTCTGAAAATGTTTCTGAAGTTGATCGCGGAGGCTGCAATTACAACGCGCTGTACGCGCTGATTTGACTCGGTGACGATTCAGTTACGTGCTTTGTCTTGCGCGTTGTATTAGTGTGTCAGTTACGTGCTTCGTCTTTCGCGTTGTGCTAGCGTGTGCAGCGTAGTGCAGCTTCCATATGCACGACGGTTGCTCATGGTCATCGACGTTGGTAGTCGTGATGGAGGAGACGTGCCACCAGGCGTCAGCGTGGGTGCATCAACGCCTAAGGGCGCTTTAGCCACAAAACACCAATAGACATTATATATCAATGTGCAATAAACATTACACTACTTCTGTGAAGACACGTTTCACTTTCGTGTTCTATACCGATTCCTATATAAGAGGGATCAACCACATTTTTTTTCTCACGCTTTCGCCATAATCTCCTCCTCCGCTTTCCTCCTCGCGCCTCTTCGCTCTCGCCGCGGGAACGGGCGCCCAACAGAGCTGCGCTCTAAAACGTTAATGTCCAACTGGACGCCGCTGAGCGGTCCTTCCGAGTTTTGCGCTGCGAGTAATGTACCATAGCGGTACGTGCTGTCCGAGGCAGGAAGCAGCAGCAGCCTTCGGTGCCAACGCCGCATGCCACTGACGCGGCGATGCCCATCGGGCGACGCGTCGGGGCGATGCCGCCTCCCGTCACGCAACACCTGGCGCGCTACTGGGGCAGCAGGTGTCCCGTTTCGCCCGCTTTGCTCCGTCGCGGCGCGACCGTGCCGTGAGAACAGCAGCAGCAGCAGCAGTAGTGGAGAAGTCGAAGGAAGACGCACAGAAAGCTTCGCTTTAAGAAGGAGAAGAAGCGATAATTGCACAAACCTGTAGCCGCAGCTACATATGTGACGGCGTGCGATGAGGACTCGCGGATAAGGCTGAGCGCGTGCACTCCTTCAGCGAACAGCGTAGCAGACGGCATGCGCCCTTGCGCGCATACTGTCGCCGACCTCGCCGCTTGTCGCTGTTAATAGCCGCTGACATGCAGTGCGGTCGACGCTAGCGCGAAATAATAAAAAGAATTGCAAGGGTGTGCGTTTGCATTGCCTAAAGAAAAGAAGAAATAAGGAGCATAAATTTCCACAAGTTCAAAACTAGCTAGCCCACATCCAAGCCTCGTTCAACACGCAAGACGTGGATTTCCACTTTCATTAAAGGAGTCAGGAAGTGGCCGTGTATGTAGGTGTTTGCACGTCTGCAGCATAACCATGGTGATACGCATATATGGCAAGCGTTTGGCATAGTTCAATTTTAACCGTCTCCACTGTGCTACACGAGCTGTGCGGCTCGCGTCCTGTCACTCAGTACACGTGAGCTCTTCACCGCGCAGGCCGAAGAGCGACGGTGCCAGTGCGCTTGCGCAGGTGCGCAGCAAATCGTCCGGTGCTGGTCGGCGCCGGCACTTGCGACGAACTCCGGCTTCTCCGTCCAAGGCGAGCCCTGAACGCCACGTTCATAAAAGCCAACGGACCGCCTCACCAAATGACCAGACCGTGGCACCAGCGACCGCACCGCCCCCGATCGCACCGCCACCGGCTTCTGCCGAGCCCTGGGGACGTCGGGTAATCAGACTAGACAATTAAAGAACGCGCTAAATAGGACCTTGCTGCGCGAGGTGTTCGTATCACACACACACACACACACACACACACACACACACACGCACACGCACACGCACACGCACACGCACACGCACACACACACACACACACACACACACACACACACACACACACACACACACCACACACGCACGCACGCACGCACGCACGCACGCACGCACGCACGCACGCACGCACGCACGCACGCACGCACGCACGCACGCACGCACGCACGCACACACACACACACACACACACACACACACACACACACACACACACACACACACACACACACACACACACACACACACATATATATATATATATATATTATCGTGGTTTTGGCGCGCAAAACCGCACGCAGAACTTAGTTTCACTCGATGATCACGGAAACTCGTCGGAACAATAAGGTGATGAAGAGCGGCAGCAGGGGCGAACGAAGGCTCCACGCTGCCTCTAGCTTTGACGGGTCTCCGAGGCTTAAGATTACGCGACATTCTACTAGGTGCGTCAGTATACTAGTATACTACTGGTAAACTAGGTGCGCTAGTTCTACTAGTATACTAGGTGCGCGAGAACAGAGCGCACACAAAGACAAAAAGATATCTGAAGCAAACTTTGAACAACGCGAGAAAACGAGACGAAAGACGAGGAACACGAAGAAACACGTCCTCGTCTTTCGTCTCGTTTTCTTAGCGCTGGTCAAAGTTTGCTTTAAGATCACGAACCAACTAATTCGCACCAGTGTCCTGTTAAGAGATCTCTGCTCTCTAGCCATTGTACCCCACCTCAATTTAACTCGTATACATGGGGCGCGTGCTGCCGCGCTCAAACGTTCTCTAGAATTAAAAAAAACAATTATGGGCGTTCTGCAAATAAATGTATTATTCTGAGAGTATTTCGGGCATTCATTTAATGTGCCGATTCAATCAAGCACTTAGCAAGAAATAGAATCTTGGAAACGTTTTTTTTTTTTTTTTCAAAAATAACCCCGAAGGTGAAGGGTTAAAGATATGTCAACTCAAAGCAAATAAGTGCAGCTGCAACACAGAACATTAGTTGCCTTGCTTCATTGGCAACCTCAGGTACTACAACAATATATTTTATTATTTCGCATCTACTTATCTATAAAAGTGGACGAAATCCATGCGTCTTTGGTACAACACAGCACTCATAATGTGCAAATGAATGAAAATTAACAGGTAACCTAAAGATTCACAGTGAAATATCTAGCGCGCACAATAGTCAAGGACGCAGTGAAGGTGGACACGGGCGCTTACTCACAACTGTTTATTTTTGGAAAGATACAGAACATAAATGCACCAGCTATCTACACTGCATAAATGCCTATCTAACTGTCTCTTTCCAAAAAATAAACAGTTGTGAGTAAGCGCTCTTGTGTCCAACTTGACTGTGTCCTTGTCTATTGTGCTCGCTAGATATTTCACTATGAATACGTACCAACTCGCCCAATTATCAGTTCTGCTGCAGTTAACCTATAGAAACTAAGGTGAACCTTCGCCAATTCATAAGCAGGTAGCTTCACGCTCAGGTGACTCATGAAACAGTATGCTGTGCCAAGAATCTTGCCGAACAAAGGTGGTGGCCGTCATGTGCAGCGCCCTGGGGAAATGGATGCAGCAGTACGACAATAGCTGCTTTCCTGTTTTTGCTCATGCCACATCAACCGATTAACCACGATTGAATCATTCATCTAAAAATTAGAAAGTTAGGATTACCCCGCAAAGGCACTACTGGTAATAAAATCATGCCCAGCGCTCGTCAAGTGGTGCCGCAGTGCTACAGCTGACCTGCCGAGGGGGAGCTGAGCCCCTGCTTAAAATATAAAGGGGTGGGTGGGAGGGAGCGCCACCAGGCCCCCCTCGACTTTAAGCACTGGCCGGTACACAATGAGATATACCTAAGAGATCACGCATTGATGTCTTAGGTCTTCTCAAGTACTTCACAAGGCCCCAAGTACTTCTCAAGAGATGCCGCGGCACTTCCAGACATCCTTTAGATACCTTAGGATGGTTCGCAAATTGACGTGAGCATTGTATACCGAGGAGGGAGGAAGTTATTTCTCTGGAGAGTTTCCGCGACGCGACTGTGAGCAACTGCCATCGCAAGTTGATTTTTAGGCCATGGTGTGATCAAGCAAGCGACATTGTTGCTGTTCAGCCGGCATTATCGTTTTATGAAGAGCTTGATGTTAGATTTCTAACTCGTTTCAGGCTCAAGAACGGGACTGCCATCGATGACATACAGCATGTCCTTTGCAGAAAAATGTTGAGCTAAATAAAGAACATTCTAGCTGACGCTGTTTCACCATGACAGAAAAACAAAACAACAATATCAGTATTACAAACAAAAATATTAAAGCCGTGCTGACAGGACATTTTCCCCTTGTCATTTTATTGTGTTAAATGAAGGTCCAAGTTTTCAATCAGCGAAAAAAGAATACTCGCAAGAGTAAGAAAATCACCTTAAATAATCTACTATGGAACGCATGCTCGTTTCTACAAACCAGTTTTGTTTTGTTTTTGTTTTTCCCAGGAAGTGATTGGGGTGAATGCGTGATGACGTCACGACACACTCGCTCGTGCCGTTTCTGTCATCGCGTCAGATGCCGCACATGAGAGGAGTTTGAGGAAACACGCGCAACAGTATATTTTTATGAGCACCACCATCATACCTTTAGTTAGCAAACTTGCTCTGTGTCATGACGCAGCGATAACGTCGATGGCGCCAAGCTCGGCCTTGGACGAAGTTATAGCGGCATATTTCTAGCACACTCTGACGAAGTGCGCAACACCTTTTCATTATCTTTTCCTCGTTCTCTGCTGTGGCGACAGGTGAGCAGGGCGGTGACGTCGCAGCAGCCATCGCTGCCGTCCCCAGGGAGCTTCAGCGAGAATTCGCCCTATTTCAACTCGCGCAAGACGATCTACGTACGTAACACCTGCTCGTGTATCTTGCCATCCAGAGGTGCGACAAACAACAGGGCATAACGTGACAGCCCAAGGTGTCGGAAGATTGGCGCAACGAAAAATCATACGTGGACCGAATGAAGTCTAGTACTAAAGGCTTTAGTTGAACGAGATGTACTTGATTTTTGGAAGCATAAAGCGCTTGGTTCGCGGTCTCACTCGTGTCCTATTTTCGGTGCGTTTTTCCAAAACGGGAGTACACAAGTTTGCAACGCTTTGATGCGTATCTTGTCCCCAAACGATAATCGTCATAAGCGCATTTCCTTTTTTTAACGCTGTTCGCCCGGTACTTCCAGGTCAGAAACAGCATGCGCGTTTTCAGCGTGACATGAACATAAAGAGCGCAGGACATAAAGAGTTCCTTGACAGGAACATAAAGAGCGCAGAGTTTTCAGTAGAAAAACCGCAAGGTAGGATAGATGACGAATATTGTTTGGGGACGGTGGTAAACTTCGTATGTTAGTTTACCCAGAAAAGTCGCTTATTTTACGAGTATATATGTCCGTGCTGACTCAATGACAACGGCGTTTTGTTCCGCTAATGAGCGCAGGGTAATAGATCGGACTGTCGGTTGCAGCACATTCCGAGGATCGCATAGAAGGTGCTTAGCTTAATGCTGGTTTATCTGAATATTGGTACGCGTTTATAGAGGTGCTTGCAAAATGAGGGAGGAAGGGATAGGAACAGGGTCAGCATGCAGAAAACGCCAGTGTGTTAGAGGGTAACGACTACGACGTCGCCATATATAGTCCCAAGTGGAAATATCGCACGTAAACATCAAACAGCATTCGACAGTCATTAAAAATTCAATGACTGACGGATTGAATGACTGACTGGCTTCCTCTGGTTGGCGCTGATGTGGTTTACCATGATGGGACCCGTATTTTTTTACCTTCAATTTTGTTTTCCACTCTTCTTTCTTTTCATATGCACCGCACTGAGTAGTCGATCTCAGTGATAACAACTGCGAAGCAGTCTCCGAGCTGTGTCCTGGAGTTTTTTAGTACCCAAAGCCCTAATGACATCCGTAATGACGGATGGCCAAAAGAATCGGAAGCGAAATGGAACATAAAAAAAAAGACTCCAGGTGAGATGAGGCGTAAGCATAGGAATAAAAAGTATTACAAAACACCGTACAAGTGTTAAATTGGTAGTGATATAATACAACGTTATATGGCAGCTGGCTGGTTGAATATGATCAGATACAGTGGCTGTAGTTGGTTAATGTGCGATGCCCTAACAAGTTCTTAAAACTGAGAAGATTGTTGCTGACTTTTTTCAGAGGAAGAGTAAATAAGGGAGCCTCTTGTCCTAACAGAGCCATGCCAAAGCTATTACCGTACTGTAGACAGGGCGCCAGGAGGCCAGGGTCGATTTGGGATGGTATCTACAAAAGGGCTGCTTGCAATGGAAAGATCCGTCCTCTCAGGATCACTTTATTCCCGAAGAAAACGAATATGAATTGAACTTATACCATATACCATAATAACGGCGGCGGCGGCGGCGGTGGCGGCGGCGGCAGCGGCGGCAGCGGCAGCAGCGGCAGCAGCAGCAGCAGCAGCAGCAGCAGCAGCAGCAGCAGCAGCAGCAGCAGCAGCAGCAGCAGCAGCAGCAGCAGCAGCAAAACGTAAAAGAAAACAGGTTAACCTAAAAGTAACCGCATATTGCATCAGTGAATAGAGTCTTTATTCCTCACAATAGATCCCTCTGCTCGCATGAACGAATGAATAAATGATTTAAGATCCGGTTCTCCTGCTCAACTATATGCTGCTCTGGGTTACAGGGTAGCCCGTTTCCTCCAGTGTCCCCGGTCTCGGCACCCTCGGAGGCGCAAATGTCACCGAACAATCTGACCAGAATTAACCAGTCTCGGCGGCAGTCCAGGGTAAGAATCGCCGCTATACCGTGGTACGCCCGCGGTATCTGATCGTCTTACGACGAGTTATAAGAGCACGAGCGATCGACGATGTCGCTGCGCGCGTTCAGGCGTCAATGGCTCCGGCTGGCGGACTCTACCGGGGAGAAGAGGAAGAGACTATGCTGGAAAAGGTGCTCGAACGCCACGTGGTCAACGCCACAAACGACGAGACAGGCCAGCGCCGCGGCAAGCCCCTGCTGTGCGCCGTGGTGCTCGTCATCACGCTGCCCATCGTGGCGCTGGTGCTGTTCGCCGTGCTGGCCAAGACGCAGATAACTGTACAAGTGGACGCCGCATGGGGTATACTCTTTCCGCCACAGTGCAGCGCGTTTCGCGAATTCGCATATTTCTCTGCATACCTCGAAGTAAAGACGGATGGATGGATGCATATTTAATTACTCGCACAAGATGGCCCGAGGCCTTACTGGGGCGAAGAGAAGAAAGGAAGCAGCCGGTACATGAATACTTGACCCCGCAGGCCAGCCTAGCTATACGACAAAATGTAACAGCGCAATTAGTAGTTTCCCTTTAACACTAATCCAGTGCTCAGCCCTTTCATATCTGCGGCCTCTGAACTTTAAAAAAGTGAGTTCAGTATGCCGAAAGGGATGCCGTTCCGCTGAGAAGTGCTTCATAGATTTTTAGCCAGTAACATAATCAAGATGTTCTCTTTATAAGAGAATTAGCTCAGACTAAGAAAAAAAATTTGATGTCTTCGACAAGCAAGCTTCACATTTGAAGAATTTGTTCTGGACCGAATGGCAAGTTCTGTCGATACGGCGTCTGTTCCGAGAAACCAAAAGCGCTGCCAAGTGCTGCCGGACTACTTGGCGCCGTAACACATGTGCAGTAGTTGCGCCTCGTAGCTTCCCTTCATTGCTACAGAAAGTTGTCCGCCAGTATACGAATATTTCGGAGGATTGCCGTCATTCGAGCTTTGAGTTGGTGCGCGTGGGTTGCGTGAATGAGACCGGCGTGTAGACCCACCGAGAACACTGCCGTCCAGCGGTCCAGAGACTCGTTGATCACATAACTGTAGCGGAAACGATCCAAGGACAGTCGTCGGCGCGGAGAATATTCAACATTTTGCATAGAATCTTTGTGCAATGTTTTTCTGTCTTCTTTTTTTTTTCTTTTTTTTTGGGGGGGGGGGGGGGGGGCGGGGGGCGTTGGCCGATATTTCTATTGGCCTTGTTATCGACAATCGAAGTCCAGTAAAGGAAATGATCGCAGAAAAGCTTGTCCCAACAGGGGCTCGGAGATGCGCCAAGCACGCGCAGTCTCAAACCAATAGTGCCGGGACGCCAAATGATCAATCGATGCATTTTGACCAGCATTTCAATGGTCAGCGAACTTCTGTCTGAGATAAAGTATATTTGAATCAAGTAACTGTAAATATTTTTCACCACGCACTGTGGTACATTTCCGCGACTGCTAAGAAAACGGAAACAATTTATTAAAGCGGTAGCCTTAGATGGCTCATGGTTAGGAAATTTGACCATCCGGAAAATTCAATTGCGCCAAAATTGATGGTTCCCCCATTGATGGTCGAACCTAAGACCTTCGGTGGGAGTCCAACCCCCAATTTTTAGTGTTAAGGTAAAGTTAAGTAAGGCGCGGTTAATACGAGAGTTAATTAAGGCACTCGAACCCAAGACCTTTGGTGTTAACTAAGGCAAAGTTAACTAATGTACAGTTAATTAATATAGAGTTAATTAAGGCATTCGAACCCGCGACCTTTGGTGGGAGTCGCACTCACGACCTTTGGTATTAATTGAGACAGCGTTCATTAAAGCACTAGACTCGAACGCTCGACCTTTGGTGGGAATCGAACCACCTTTGGCGGGAGAAAACAAGTAATAGGAAGTAACAACGTATTCGAATGATTCATTTAACCACCATGCCACATGGCGCCACCATGGTGCTAGCATGTACCAAGGTACCACCATGGTGCCACCATTCGAGCGCCTTAACTCTACCTTTGTAGCGCCCACCGCCGCTGCGAAGCGGGGACGCTTAGGTCGGCGCTCCTGGCCGGTGGTGGTGGTGGTGAAAAACGTTTATTTGTACGACAAAACGTACGAGGAGGTATGCTCGGGACGACCCTGAAGAGGCCGCCCCTTACAAACACTAGGTGGAGTCCCTAGTACGGGACCCCAGTGGCAGTAGCCGCCGCCTGGGCGCGCTTAACCAGGGCCTTTTGGGCCCGTAGGTCTGAGCAACCAAGCAGGGCAGCCTCCCAGTCCTCCCGGGTAGGGTTGGGTAAGGGGGAAAAGGCAGGGTTGGATGGGCAAGCCCACACCATGTGGTAGAGGTCCGAAGACTTCTCCGCACAGTGCGGGCAGGCTCCAGTAAAGGCCGGATCGAAATGTTTAAGAGCCGCCGGGCACAGCATAGTGTTCGTGAAGAGACGGAGCAGGAGACGCTCCTCCTCCTTTTTGAGGCCTCTACACGGGCGGGGGTAGAGTTCGTGGCCGGATTGATAATAAGCTGTAATTTCTGTATACGAGTAGATTGGCTTTGGGGTGGAGTCCTGATCGGCGGGGTCAGAGAAATAAGGAGCCCGGTGAGAAAGCGCGCGGGCGGCAGCATCCGCTGCCTCATTTCCCTCTAATCCCATGTGAGCAGGAGCCCAAACGACGTATCGGGGGTCGGGGTCCCCGGTTCGGCAGCTAGATTGAAGGACGCGATAGGCCAGGAATTTTATCTGACCCTGTTCGTAGTTCCGACAGGCCCCTCGCGAGTCGGTAATGATGGTTTGAGAGCGAGAATCGGATGCAGCCAACGCGATGGCGACTTCCTCCGCATATGTTATGTCTCTAGCGCGAAAGCTAAGGCCGTTAACTGTTTTGCCTTCGTGGACCACCGCGGCCGTAAACCATCCCCCATGGTGTGGGCCGGTGGCATCCACGTAGAAAACGCCGGGTTTGGAATCATAATGGCGCGCCAGGGCCTCCGCCCGAGCCAGGCGTCTGCCATCATGGTGTGTGCATGCCATGTTCCGGGGAAGAGGGCGCACGTGCAGGGCATAGCGCCATTCTTGTGGCGTACGTACGCGCTCTTCCATCTGTCTGAGAGGTTGGAGGTGTAGTCGGGCAAGGAGGCGGCGACCCGACAGTGTCTGAGAATAACGTGTGATTTGGTTGGTAAGATGAGCTTCCTTGAGCTCCCGATACGTATTCACCATCCCCAGGCCCAGAAGGCGCTGGTTAGAGGTGCTGACCGGGAGATCAAGGGCCCGCTTAATCATCTTTCGGAGGATGACCTCAAGGGCGTCCTCCTCATGCTTGCGGAGATGGAGGTATGGAGTCGAATACAAGATTCGACTAGTCACAAATGCATTAGCCAGCCGCAAGGCATCTTTGCATCTGAGACCCCCGCGCTTGTTGGAAACCCGGCGGACCATGCGGCCCACCTGGTCCCCCACCTTCCGCAGCTTCCCTAGTGTTGTGTCGGACCGGCGGTGTTGGTTGATGAAAAGTCCGAGGACTCTAATTTCGTGTTGTTCAGGGATTCGACCATACTCTAGAGAGAGAGCAATTTTGGACGTGCATTTGGGCGAGGGGCGGAGATGCACGAATTCAGACTTTTGGGGGGAACATTGGAGGCCACAAGCGTGAGCATATCGGTCCACTATGGTCGCCGCTTGCTGCAGGTTGGCCTGCATGTCTCCCAAAGAGCCTTGCGTGGCCCAGATGGTGATGTCGTCCGCGTAGAGTGCGTGTTGCACCCCCGGGACAGCCTCCAGCTGGGCAGGCAAGTTCTTCATGGCCAGATTGAACAATAGGGGGGAGAGGACAGCGCCCTGTGGTGTACCTCTGGACCCTAGAATGTATGGGCCATGTTCGGTGTCCTGTATGTGCAAGTATGCGTGTCTCTGTGTTAGAAATTGTAAGACGTACTGAAAAGCGTTACGCCCGCAGTTGGTTTGAGAGAGATGAATTAGGATGATTTCATGAGTGACGTTGTCGAATGCTCCCTTAAGGTCCAAGGCCAGAACCACCTTGTCATTATGGGGGCATTCGATGGGGTCTAGGACTTCCCGATTAAGTTGGATGAGGACATCCTGTGCGGATCTGTGGGGGCGAAACCCGAACATGGTGTCCGCAAATGTGTTATGGTCTTCCATGAAAGTAGACAACCGGTCCCGCACCATCGTCTCCATTAACTTGCCCACACAAGAGGTGAGAGAGATGGGGCGGAGGTTGTCCGGATTTACGGCTTTGCCAGGTTTAGGAATAAAGGTGACAAGTGCTGTCTTCCAATCGATAGGGATGGGCACTTCTCCCAGCCAGATAGAATTGAAGTATGCCAACAGTGAATTGTAAGTCGAGTCTGGTAGGTTTGCCAGGAGCTTGACTGTAATTTTGTCCCGTCCGGGTGCAGTGCCACGTTTCATTTTGGCCAGGGCTGCCTTCAGGTCATAAAGCTGGAAAGGTTGATCCAGCTCGGCATTCTCAGAGCCTGCATATGAGTATGCCGTCCCTCGGGTATCCTGGGTAGTGCACAGGTATTGGTCCCTGAGCTTGTGTGCTAGCTGAGTTGTGTTACCAGCAAAGCCGTGGATTGGTCACGGAGTTGCCAATCCGAGTTGGGTGGACAGGGTCAGTGTGAAGAGTGAGGCCCAGCGTGGACGTAAGCTCCGCCAACTTGCGGCCACGCTTCTCTTCACGGCGGTACCCCCAGACCCGACTGGGGGCGTTGAAGTCGCCCACAATCAGGAGGGGGTCCCGGCCCGCAACTCTCAGCGCACGACTGAAGAGGTCCGCGAATGAGACGTTTTGGAGTTTTGGAGAGCAGTATACATTGAGGATGTGAATGGATGGGTCCTGTTTGCGGAGCGGGAGGAGAGTCACCATTACGTAGGAATAGTCGGTTTGGAGGTCAAGATCGACCTTGTTAGCTGTGTAATTTCGATGAACGCAGAGACAAGACGAGGGGTCCTCCTGGAACGTCGAATAGTTCGTAAGGGTGGCGCCCTTCCCTGGCTCTTGGAGGGCAACCACCGCGGGCAGATGCTCGAAGGTTGAGAGGAAAAGTCGGAGGTCCGCTCTCTTGGTGCGAGAGCGGAGGCCCCGACAGTTCCACTGGGTTATGATGATGGGTGACGCCGATTTGGAGGGGGCAGAACGCCTAACTTTAGGGGTTCCCGCCATGGTTAGGTTGGGCGTTAAGAGTGAGTGGAGCTGCCCCAGAGCCAGTCGGCAGGACCAGAGTTTTGGCATCTAGGCCTGCCAGGGTGCAGTCTTCGTCATCGTCAATGTCTACAATGCGACGCGAAAATTTGGAGGGGCGGCCGGATACGTCCCTAAGGGGACCCGCTTTGCGCAGCGTGCGGAGTTGCGCAGCGACAGCTTGATTAACTTTACTTGTGATCAGCTCATCAATTTTCGCGAGCATCTGGGCCATCGCGGTGCCGATCAGGAGCTCCATTTTTGCGCTGAGGCGCGCCTCCATAGTCTCAAAAGAATCATGGCCCGACGGCTTCGGCAGCGTACTCTCACTATCCATGGACTCCGCATTGGAGGCGGAGGGGGAGGTAGGAGCAGACGGTGGGTTAGAGAGTTGAGCCTCAAGGCTCGCAATTTTAGCGCGGAGAGGCTCCGTGTGCTTACGGATCTCCTCGGCAATTAGAGTAGGAGAGGGAGGGGGGGATTGGAAAGGGGAGGCTGCCCCACCGGGACCGCTCACCTGTTTGCCATATTTCACTGCGTTCGCCCAGGCACCGGCTCCCGCATCCTTTCGCTGTTGCTGCTGGCCGCGGTTCCCCTTGCCGTCGTGTGGTGGCTGCTGCTGCGCCGCTTGGCCCTTGACGTCACCTCCACGTGGTGGCGCCTGCTGCGTTGTGACGTCGACGTAGCGTGATCCGCCGTGCGAGAACGCCGCATGATGACGAGTCTTCTTCCCCGACTTGGGGAGGCCGCTCTGCTGAGGGGTGGTCATCTTGGGTTGTATGTACTTGGCTGTACATTCGCGCGAGTTGGTGGCATGGCTTCCTCCACAGACCGCGCACTTTGGGTTGCACTCGTGAGGGGTCCGCACCCCCTCCACTAGCTCCGCCTGCTGTCCACACAGGCCGCACTTTGCATTGGCTGGGTTGGGACAGGAATCAGCCCGGTGTCCAACGGTGCCACACAGTCCGCAGGCCGGAATGGTCCGGTAATAGGGTTGAACGAAGGTGATTTCCGAGTTGTAATGAATGTAGCGAGGCTTGACTCTGCCAGCAAAGGTGAGTCGTGCCTTGTTCGATGTGCCGAATTTTCGTATATCCAAGAGTTCGCCTGCGCGCCACTGCAGAGCCTGGCGTAGGGTGTCGGTCGTCTCGTGGTTGGCGACCGTGACCACGCCGTAGCAGACGTCCTCGCCATGTTGCTTCAGGTGGCCGTGGGCGGCCATCTTGCCTTTGTCAGTTTGTAGCTCGAAGTCGCCGAGCAGCTGGTCCGCCGTTTGGGCCTCCCGCGTGCTAGCGATGATGAGGTTCTGCTCCGGCGAGAGAAGCAGGTTGAGCGTCGCCGCCTTTTGTACTCCGACGAGAGTGACGAAGGCGGCGCCGAGCGCGCCACGTTGAAAGACGTCTCGTAGCGCCACTGGCTCACGAGGCTTGATGATGACGACAAAGTCTTCTGGGTGTGGTCGAGGCAGAGGCTTAGGCTTCCACGTCGTTGTAGGCTTGCTGCGCTTCGCGCCGGATCCTTGTGCCGCACGCGTGGCGGATCCTGTCTGAGTTGAAGGCGCCTTGCCGGCGGGCGGGGCCGATGGAGCCATTTTCATAGCTTTGCGCTGGGAGCGGCGCTCAACCATGCGAAAGAGTTCTTCGTTGCGGATGGGGTCCGCAGCCGCAGATTGCTGTCCCTCGAGGACCGGGATCGTCGCCCACGCCATGGCGTCGGGATCGTAACCGCGTTGAGCAGAGAGATCCGTCATCTTGCAAGACCGGTCCGTTCTCACCCGCGCGCCGACGTAGCCGTTAGGCTCAGCGTCGGCAACGCGAGGTCGGAACGGAAAATCGCTCTAAGTTTGCCAAAAATGGGCCCACCTGGATGAGATTGGTGTCCTCGGGTGCCGGGCAGCTTTAGGAGTCCGATGGAAGCAAAATTGATGGGGTTGCACGAAATTGACCGTGGCTTTCGTCAGTAAATGACGGAGCCGATGCACCACACCACGCAAGAGGCAAACGCCAACCGCGTTCCGCCTTCGTAGCGGAGCGTCGCTCCTGGCCGGCGCTTTGGGGCCGGCTGCCAATGACAATAAAGTTGGGCGGCGCGTGCTAACGGTGCAAGCACGGCACGCGCTAGTCCGTTCTGAAAACCTGCTGAGCTGCTTCTCTTGCTCTGGCGCTCTGGTGCGACCCCTCGGTTCCCGACACCTTAATTATTTAGGCACTCGAACCCACGACCTTTGTTGGGAGAAAATGGGTTATAGGAAATAACGCATTCGAATGAGAATGTCAAGTAATTGAATGAATGCCTCGTTAGCGCGTTGGCTTTCGCCTTCATCCCCTTTAGCATATGTTAAAGCGACTGTAAACTTCTTCACTTTGCCGGCAGTGAGTGACACTCCCGCGGGCTCGTTGAATGTCCGCATGCAGGCACGTACCGCGGCTCACACGAGCGTGTCGAAGGTGGGCTCGAGTGCGACAGCTTTCTCGGCATCCCGTTCGGCAACGCAACGGGCGGAGAGCTCCGGTTCCGGAGGCCCGTGCGCCCCGGCCAGTGGGCCCAGCAGACCACGGCGGGCAGCGCCCCCTGCCTGCAGCCGCCGCTGCGCATCCGCAACTTCTCCGTGTACGACGCGGCCAACAGCGGCTCGGAGGACTGCCTGCGGCTCAACCTGTGGACGCCCAGCATCAACGCAAAGGTCGCCCTACGCACGTTACCGCATTATACCGTGCTTTGCGGGCGCGCTAACGAACCCCGCGTGCCCAAAGTTAATTTGAAGCCATAAATTACGGCGTCTCTCATGGCCACTGCGTTGCTTCGGAATTAGGGCATTAAATTACGGTACATGGTTACAGTGCTCAACTCGAACTGGATCGGCCACTACTATGGCTGACTGGCTAGAATGAGGTGCCTGGAAACGAGGAGGACAACGCGTCAGGATGATATCAACTGATTCTTCCCGTTCTGCCGTTGTCTCGAGCCAATTTCACGTGACAGGGTTGAGCATGCGCACGAAACCTACGATTCAAACAGTTGGCATGATATGTAGTTGTGTTTACGTGATCCGTTCTTGTGCACCTCCATAACGCCGTTCGAAGAAAAGTAAATCCAACCGTGTTAAGTCGGTTCAACAGCAACTCTCTCGAGCAATCAACAAACGCCGCTACTTCATGAGCACAGCAGCTCGGCCCCAATGTATCGAGTCTGCATCTCTGCAGGGCCTTCCAGTGCTGGTGTTCCTGCACAGCTTCCAGTTCTACTACGGCGGCAACAGTCAAGAGTTGTTGCGTGGAGAGCTGCTGTCTGCGCTGGGCAATCTCGTGGTCGTGGTGCCCAACTTCAGGCTCGGCCCACTGGGCTTCCTCAGGGCGAATGCGAACAGCGAGTCTTCTCCCGGCAACCTGGCGCTATACGATCAGCGCCTGGCCCTCGAGTGGACGCGCGATAACGTGCGATACTTTGGCGGCGACCCGGAGCGTCTGGTGCTACACGGCTACGAGGCCGGCGCCGTGTCCGTCGGCTACCAGTTGCTCTCGCCCGAACCCCACTGGGTCAAGGGGGTACCCAGGTACAACGCACCTCAGGCGCGCTGGCCGCAAAATAGATCGATACTACTACATAGCGGGAAAAGTTTCGCCCGAAGGCCGAATCACTGAAAGCGATCTATTCTCTCAGCAGCAGGAAAAAAAAAAATTACGTCAGTTTTGGCGCGAAAGAGGCGCGCTGCATGCGGTTTTCGGCTAGTTTGGCCATACTTTAATGTGGAAGCCACATAGAACACGATTCAACGTGCGATCCAGCGTCCGACCCATCGTACCAACAACCACGCCCAGCAAGTACCAAGGCAGGAGGAAGAAAGAGAAAGGCAGTAAGGTAGGAAGGTTAACCATGCAGAATGACGTCCGGCATGGTTACCCTACACCGGTGGTATGGGAAAGGGGAACACAAGGAACACAGGGAGAGAGAAGAGGGAAAAGGAAAGAAGGACATTAGCGGTGAATTCGCTGACGCGTGTGGTATTGCACTATTAGTCAAAGAAAAAGTGTCATCAAGCCCCAGCAGTTTCTAGCAGCCATATTTCAGACCCATCGGGCGTCGATTTGGACGCCGCGGTGCAGGATGTCTTCTGCAGACGTGTGGCAAAATGTACTTTTCGGGAGAAAAAAAAAGTTATGTTCCAGAAACTGTCAGGATCGTCTGAAGCCTTCGCGCGCGTTTTTCCGGTGGATGGTTCATGAAAGCAGGATTGCGTTTACGTGGGCTGTTTGGCACATGGGAAAGGAAGGAAAAAGGAGGCATGAAGACGGGAGACAAACTGAACGAACCGCTGTGCTGGCTTGCCCGCGTCTTTCAAACACATCAAAGCGCCCACTCAATAGGAAAGGAAGCAGCAACACATACGTTTATATAGTCATGCCGCTGTTGACGATAATATACATACGATATTGAACAGGGCCAATGCATGATTAAGTAAGCGTGGCACCGCTGAAGCTGCACAAGAGGGTTGTATCTTTCGCCTTGTCGTCGACGGCGACATGACTGTGTTTGGCTGCTTCCTTTCGCGGCTATTGAGTGGGCGCTTTGATGTGGGTAATAGAAGCGGGCAAGCGAGCACGGCGGTTCGTTCAGTTTGTCTCCCGTCTACATATATATATATATATATATATATATATATATATATATATATATATATATATATATATATATATATATATATATATATATATTATATAGACGGGAGACAAACTGAACGAACCGCCGTGCTCGCTTGCCCGCTTCTTTTACCCACATCAAAGCGCCCACTCAATAGCCGCGAAAGGAAGCAGCCAAACACAGTCATGTCGCCATCATCAGTGAAGCAAGCAATCACAGGAGTCGGCACAGAAGTAGTTCAAAAAATAGAAGCACGTAGGAAAAACATAATAGGACTTTACTGTTATATTTTTCCTACGTGCTTCTATTTTTCGAACTATATATATATATATATATATATATATATATATATATATATATATATATATATAATGCTTTTCTGCTTTTCATACCTCACGTTCTTTTTGCACCCTATATATATATATTTTTAGAAACGGCACCACTCATACTTTGATACGAGCAATCCTTGCAGTAGTTAGCTATAAGTGATCAGCATGCACCTCCATGAACGAATACAATTGATTAATCAGGTTCTTATTTATGCATCTACCCATTCGTGCCATAGGATGGCAGCGGGAGACCGTTATTTGCGTGTTTCGTCTCGCATTTTACATTATTGCGCCCGTCACTGTATAAATTTATGCAGTGAGCCCGCAACATGTGTGGTGCGGTGAAAACCAACTGCACTCCCGCTGTCGTGGTGATCCTTTTTAGTTAAGTGCTATTTTTTGAATGTATGGTATTACCGCCATAAGCTTCTTTTTCCACAATGAAAGTATGCTTCTGGATTAGCATTCTTTCTAAATTCAACCAGCAAAGTTTCTATAACACTTATGACTAATATCGAGTATCTTGCCTGCTTTAGCCTGATTACCCAAACATGAAAGCTATGCACAGTCAACGCTCTTTGCATTCGAGGTTCACAAGGCGGCGACTAGAGGCGATATTGGTACCGCCGTTTATAACCTTATAATGCGCCTCGTTGTGTCTTTCGTCCACTCTGTGTCCTGTCTTCGTACTGTTTCTTTTTATTAGTAGGCTAATGAATCGTTGAGCTCCTTCACATTTAACTTTAATCGTGAAGCACACGGCCAACTTTGTGAATCCCACAGTGGCAAAAAAAGCAGCAAATATGAACTGAAAGTTTCAAAAGAGAATGATAGTAATAATTGTCGGTCATTGTTGAAGCCCGTTATTACCACTTACCACACTGTGTATCATATGTTACACACAGAACAACTTACTCTAGCCAACTCTAACTAAACAGAACCAACACAAAGGAAATCAGTACATATTTACCCGGGATCTGTGTCATCTCTACCAAGGAAATAGAAATTAATAGCAGCGGTAACCTTGAAAATTAGATTTCAGTTATTTTCCTCTCAAAATATGTATGCCGGCAGCGCGTCAGGTTAGCAAGCAGGTTATTTTCGTGATTCTTACCCTTGAAAGCATCGCAGTAACAATAGCAGGGGCTCTTTTTTTTGAGTGCACCGTGATGTTTTAAACTAGGAAGATATTCCGATGGTTCTCCGAGACAAGCATTACTGTACGTATTATAAAGCATGCAGCTATCGGTTGCTTTGTGGACGAGAGCAGAGATTTGGTTTGCTGTGAGAAAACAGATTTGGTGGAAAAAATATGGCACATTTATAGACTATCTGTTGATTGACGCCATTATTGTGATGAATATGTCAAAAATGAAAATTTCAAGTTTCTGTTATCAACATAGCATGGGGCCAGCCATGTTCAAAGAGCTAAAAGTAAGAATAGCAAAAAAGAACTATCGGAGGAAGAAGGTACTATTGCGGCTTGCGTCGAGCTTCTACTTCACACAAAGCAAAATTCACATATAAGGAAGCGCACTGAGGTATCCGGCTTAAATATTGAAGATAATTTAGTCAATCAAGAATGGCGTCATCAAATTTTTAATAAACTTGTAATATATCGAGCTTCGAGAAATACACTCTATATATTACAGCTAGGTTTCAAGCTTTTTTTCAATAGTTGTACTGCTTTTCTAGGTTTTCTCCGATTCAAATGCATTTCTGTTGGTTGTAAACTATGCCCGTAACTGCATGGTATATGACATGATACGAAACAATTTCTGCTCATAAAATCACAACACTGCGTTCCTTCAGAAAACTGAGGTTTGTTTCAGCATTTCTGGCAAAAACAAACCCTTGTCACATTTTTTCACAGGAAAACACAAAATCATGCAGTATAAATTGAAAAGTACGACTGGTAGGGGCAAACACAGTGCATGAATGTCGCATTAGAAATTTTGATTTCTTTTACGTTCCGTTTTACATCACTTGAAGAAGCGAGAGAGAACAAGTTTTTTTACATTTCTCTGCGAACGCAGGTTGATTCTGCAGAGCGGCTCTGCGCTGCGCCTCTTCAAGAACAACACGGGCGACGCCAGCATCAGCAACGTGCGCTCGCTCCAAGTGAACCTCAAGTGCAACACGAAGGAAGAGAAGCCCCAGCTGGCACTCGAATGCCTGCGAAAGGTCGAGCCCGAGATGTTCGTACAGCGCAAAGCGCACAAGGACATCGACTTCGTGTTCGGGCCCAGCTTCGACACCGAGTTCCTGCCTGGTAAACATGCGCGGCTATAGAAATTCATTGCCAAGGGCTTTGAAGCCGCTCTCCGAGCCGAAAGAGCTCTCGCCAGGTCCTGTGGCAGGAATCCTGTTCCGTTCAAAGTGCTCTGAAATTAAAGAGCATGAGAAGTGTCCACCCTGGTCCTGTCAAGATTTGGAGCACCATTATACTGTAACGCGGCAGCCCCGGTCAAACTCGAAGTGGTCTCGAAAGTCACGCTTGGCTATTTGAGGAGCACATTGGCATACGACGGCATAGGCAGCTTTAAGACTGAGGACGCCGATCCGATTAATCATCGTACCATGAACGCTCGACCTGTTGCTTACGTTTAAGGTACGTAACGGGCTCTCGAACGTATGTGGAAAGCTATCCCTGCTTGGAGTGTTACAGAAAGTATCTGAAGGAGTTAGCGGGGTCAGCTGAATGTGTATTTCGAGGGACTAGAGCGAACAGCCGTTGTGTGCTCATTAACTCCTGCCTTGGAAAGCCAAGCGAGACACATAGGAGCGTGTAAGAGGTTAATGGACGTATTTGACTCTGCTGGCCTGGATATTTGAGGGGAACAAAGGTACAGTATAATTTGACGAGGAGATTGCTCCGGAATGATTTATCTGTCGAAGAGCCTTGATGCCTCCCACTGTATTCTATAGTATATGCGGGCTCAACCTGCAAGCAAGCTCGTAAATAATTTATTGCCTTTCCCCTTCAATCCGGAGCTACAATACCATAAAAAGACGATGTCGCATTAACGTGTTATCATTCGGTTCTCAAAAGACATTCCACAGAAAACCTTCAAATGTAGGCAGCGACGCGGCAACAATGACCACCTGACATAGTGCTATACCGCATGACGACCCGTTCACTCGATGCTGCATGCAACTAGTTGCGTAGTCGTAAAACTCGCATGGGATGAAACGCTTACATGCTGGATTACGGATCCGATGCACAACTCACTCAGCATGAAAGTATACGTTTCTATTACTTTCCCGCAATTCATTCACTCACTCCACCGGAACATGCGTGATTTGCACTCGCCGACTTAAGGATGTGAAATGTCAGCCTCAGGTTTACAAGCAGGATTAAAACATCACTTATGCGCACCTTAATAGCCGAGGATCGGCGCCAAGTTTGGCAAAAGCAGCTGTTTGTAGTAAGATATTGTTACTAGAAGATACCACACGTACCCGTTCAATGGCACTATCTAAAAATACCATTTTCCCGCCACCCACCCCCAAGAATGCAGGTGATGTCGAGCTCACACACTCGAAGTCCTCACACGGCCAAAATTCACCGTGGTGATTTCATAACTCACGTTGTGAGGACTTCTAAGGAGGATTATTAGCGCGGAAATCCGAAATATGCAGGTTGTATGCATGGACACGCCAAAAGCGCTTTCGTCGTGTTTCGCATTCGTTCCTGCCGTCTCTCCGCGCAAAAGCATACAACAGTGCCATTTCGCCCAATGGTACAGATTACTTGTGGGAAGCTTTAAGAAAAAAAGAGGGAAGTAGGAGCTGAGGCGGTGCTCCTAAACTATTCGGTGAGGAAGAAAACGTTTTCAAGGGGTTTCATCTCCGAGTTGTTTTACACGTACACGTATACACTAACAGCGGGCGGTGTCACCGCTGCAGCGCATCCGAGCCAGTTGCTTTCGGACGCGATCCACTCGAAGGAGGTGCTGCTGGGAACCGTCTCCGGTGAGGGCGTCGTGCTGGCCGAGGTCTACAGAAGCCTCCGGAAGCCCATCAAGCCTAGCGAATTGCTGGCCGCGTACGGCGTGGTGGACGTGGCACGGCTCATCGCGCTTTACACCAACGCCGACCAATGGGACAACCGCACTTTCAAGCAGCTGCTTGGTAAACGAATCTCGTGTCACTTGAATTTGTAAAACGAACGCATCCTAAGCTTCTTGCTGCAGTCTGACCGTGGGTTTGCAGCCCGGGACCACGAACACGCACAGTTCATTGGATAGTTTTAGCTTGTCGTGTAAACATATTGCCGTTTGCAAAATAACGGGTTACCAGAGGTGGTGTACGACGGCAACAACATCGGTAGCGAAAAGCGTGGACACGGAATAGAGGGAGAGGTCAAGAAAGTTGGCAACCTAGTACAGGGTAACTGAAGTACAAATAGACAACACGAAGTCATCAAAAGAAAATTGAGAGAGATAACTAGAGAGGGTAAACTCGATGCATGGGAAGGAAACAAACAAGTCCATGGATATTTACAAACATACCAAGAAATAATTCGGGGAAGAACATCTACGATTATACAAAGGGAAGTGCATCTATAGTTGAGGTCCGAGCTGGCTGCCTGAGCTCAAAAAATTCAGTGGTGATTTAGCGGTAAATGCGAGAAAAATGTGATTGCATCACGTCGTACCTCTCCGAGGTTCCGGATCCATGATTTAAACGGCATTCACCGTATATTGCGAAGTGTTGCTCAGGAGCTCACGCGACACACGTCCTGCTTCTTCGAGGAGCGAAGTGCAACTGACGTTAGTCCGGAGCACGCACGCACGAATATACTTTTTCCACTTTGACACACTGATGCTCAGGCATTATAACATGCCAAAGAAAATATTTGCAACAGGACGAGGCACGTGTCTGCTGCAGAAAAAGTTCAGGGACGACTCAGCAGTGTCAGCACATCGTAATGTATACTGCCAATATATTCACCCAGAAGAACCGCATGCAGCGAACGTACTTCCTCCAAAAGCACTGGGATTTAGAGAGGATGGAATGATTAACAATTAGGAAAAAGACCGTTAGAGCCGGGGTTGTTACAGGTACAGGTAAGTACACAACATAGAGATATAAGTTTTAGCGAGAGGGAAGGTTATGTGGAGAAACGGAAATTCCTAAACTGCAATGTACGTACCAAAACCTGATTAGCTCAAGCAGGCTGCGTGACGTTTTTCGCCGCACCGTATGAAAGGGGATGCCTACAGGAATCGCAATCGTCCTCTGTTGGTAATCTGCGATTGGTAAGAAATTTGCGGAAGAGGTAAAGCTTTCTATTTACCATCCGCGGGTCACCCGGTTACCGGAGACGTTCACGTGAGCCGCCGTGTTAGTGGCGCTGTCTTGTGGCGCAGGTTTATTTGATTTATTTATCTTTTATCTATTTACAAAATACTGCAGGCCCAAGCTAGGGCCCATGCAGGACGGGTATCAAAAGATTTACACAAGCACTGGTAAAAACGTCAAACAGAATTCATCGCAGATCATGATAAGAGAGGAAAAAAATACATATACATTTAACGTGACACATCAATGAGCACCTTATGGCCGCGAAGACAATTCTAAACATTGCAACTTTAGATAAAACAGTCCTAGAGTTCGCGACAAAAGAAAAAAAAAACAAGTAAACAACCAGGGAAGAGCCGGAGCTTCTATTCTAGTAATCTACAATATTCTGCCCAACTGCTATTGTAGAGCGTCGACATTTCCAGATGAAGTCGACAAAGAGTTACAAGATGTTGCTTCCAGTGTTGCTACTGCCGCTTACAGACATGGTAACCTGGTATTCTGTAAAGAATGCCACACGCTTAGAGAAGCTAAAGCTCTTAACGCTCGTCCTACTGGAAGCGCCGTAACTGGAACTTGAAGTATACCCGAGTAAAACAGCTGAAATAACTTGCGTTAATATCATAGAAAGCTTTATCACACGCATCAGCTCAAGTTCGTCGCCTGGGTAACCCCAGCGGGTGATCGATAGCGCCATTAATTAATTTACACGTATTTTGCCTAGCTATATACACTAATAAGTATAGCGGCCGGAAAAAGGGCGCTGGTAGCTTCTTACGTGCGTCAAGCGCGCAGTGAATGGAGAGGATCGAGCGGAACGTGCGATATTTCACCTTGTCATCATGGACTTTCGGAACAAGGCGCACGTGCGGGAGACATGGTCATCTGCGCTTTCCCTGGAGAGTTTCGAACAGTTCTGGACTGCTCTTGGCGCGGGCCCTTCGGCGTGTGCAGGCGACGTGCTGTCCTCGTGCCCGGTGCAGTACCTGGCAGAGCACCTGTCTTCGGGCAATAACCGCGTGTACAGCTACGTGTTCGTGCACAAGCCGAGCTTCAGCGACTGGAACGATTCGTTTCCGGCGCAGTACGAGGACCTGGACTTCGTGTTCGGGGTGCCGCTCCGCCGCGGACTGGGAACGCCCCAGGAGCAGGACCTCAGCCGCCGGCTCATAAAGCTCGTGGCCACGTTCGCTAAGGAAGGGTACGTCCATAGCACTGAGGTGTACGTGCTTTCGCGCATACGCCATATTTACAGCAGCATGGCGGTGACCAAGAGGTCACGGACTCGATTTCCGTCTCTGGCGTTCGGTTATGGACTTCAATGTGGAAACGCCTATCTACAAAGATTCGGCGCACATTAGGCCGTCAGAAATATTACAGATTCCTTGGCGTGTCGAGAAGGCGGCAACAGATAACACACAAGCACAACGGTAGAACAAGTGGTGTCATGGCTGTGTGTTCCCCATTTCCGCTTATTTACATCCCTGCGCTTCATCTCGATGTAAGCGAAGTAGCGCTTGGCTTAGTCCGATCGTACGTATAATGGTGTCGCGCAACGCGAACTCAGCGTTTCTTGTGTGTCTCCTCGCAGGACGCTGCCTCAGTTGCGCGAAGGCGCCGAGTGGCCCGAGTTCCGCGGCCTAGGCAACGACACGGTCGAGATCGCGCTCGACGGCTTCTCGCTGGCGGCCTCAACACGCGCCGAGCAGTGCCGCCAGATACGACCCCACATCCTCTACTAGGGCGCCGGCGTCGTCGCATACTGCGTGAACAGGACGCCACGAAGCCAGCAGCCATTGAGCTCGCCGCTAACGTGGCGGCCAGTCACCGCCGCTCAGCTTGCTTGGTGTTGACAGGCAGCGCCTTCACTATAGGCACACCTCCTCTTTATCTAAGAACGCTATTTCTTCATCTTATCTTCACTTCCGAGCCATTTTTATTATTTTTTTTTGCGTTGTGCTCATTATTTCTTGTTTGCGCTTTCAACTATATCGCAGTGCATTTTGAACTGTTTGACTATATTTCAATGCTCGACGAGTGATACGTTATTTTGTCATTTCGGAGTATCGTTTTGAGTGTATTGTGTGCACTCGCTTGTTGCGCTAGCCACACGTCAGTGTTGTCATAAAGCAATAGTAGATGGTCTAACCGTCTTGGTTCCGGTCACACGGACAGGAGGTTTCCGTCTTGATGACCACGCACGTCAAAAACGACATGCAACGTCACATGATCGCGCGGGACGTCGATAATGTGCGACGGCAGCACCAATGTCTTTGGCGCTTTAGTTGATTATGATACATGCGCTGAAGAGCTACTATGAGGGTCCCAGAGGGTCAGCTGCTTGGGCAGCAGGCGCAATTGTGAGTTGTGCGCGTTCAGATCGCAAAAAATAGCCAGTCTGGTATTCTGCACTGAACTATATGTCAATAGTGTTTCATTAACATAATATTTCGGACGTGCTCACATATTGATTGTTCGAGTTCGGATTACAAAGTATGTGTGTGTGTGGAGCGTTCTTTACAGACGTGGCACCGTGTGTGACGCGTTTGAACTTGATTGCGTAGTCATGGTTTGAAAGTTAGCTTCAAAATTTCTTTATAATCGACCTATTTGTTACTTATTTTGCGAATGCAAAATCCATGTGCGTTTATAAAAGCAACTTGATGTGTTGAGATCCCGTTTGTTCAAGTGTTTGTGTGCATGGACTTGCGCGATGAAATCTTGTCACCGTGGCAGCTCCGCTGTTTAAGCCGGCCGTAATGTGTGCCGCCTGCCACTGCGTTGCCTAGCAACCACCTCGCGGTGCGTCGCGCGCTATGCTCGGGAGAGAGAAAATGAGAGAGAGAGAGAAACAAATTGTATGAGCACCAACGAGGCAACCCGCAGAGGTGCCGTCGACGCCATCCGCGCTTTCCGTGACTGCAGCAGGCGCCTCTGGCGGCGGCTCTACCGAGCTCCCACCAGCTGAGCTCTACTGCGCATGCGCCGTGACGTCATACAGGCGTGTCGTCTGCTGCGCGCCGCCCGCGCGTACACTGTGCATAGCGTTTTCCTCACTTCTCCTACGTGTGCTCGGGCTGCAAGTGCTTCGCGAGGCGTTCGCCGATGCCACGAACCACGAGGAAATGGTTATACACTTCGTATAACTTAGCATCACTTCGTATAGCCAGGACCAGCTAGGAACCGCTCAGCTCCGCTGTGTCTTTAGCCTTGCGCCACTAATGCAAGCTACCGTCGAATTTTTTTTATTTTAAAAAAGCGTGACAGAAACGAAGCGAACGAAGCAACAAAGACGGTGCGTCGAGCAGACGACAGCTACTCAGCCCGCGCTCGCCTCAGCCTATGGGCGCTTGCCAAGGCGTTCGCTGGACCCACTCCGCCTTTCTATACACCCTATAGAAACTACGCACTTATCTCCTCTCGTGTCGAGTTGGCATGTTTTTATTTTGCGGCTCTTCACCCCTTCTTGCAACGACGATGATGCTAAGCCTGCTGGCATACACCTTGCTGGCGATGCACGACGCGTAGAAGCAGTCGCCAAAACAACGACGCCAGCGGTGGCGGGGGGTTCGTCCTGCAAGACCGCGAGAAGCTGGGTCACGCCACTTTGTCAGGTCACGTTCTGCTTCACGTGGTGCTTGTCGAAAACGATGGGGTGGTTACGCACCTATTCGATGAGCATTTCCGATGTCTCGACGAGCCTTGAAGACTGCGACATGGCGAGCGCGTCGGACTTGGCCGCCATCTTTCGAATTTCTGACTCGCGCTCAATGCAAGCTACCCCGATTTTTTGTTTTTATTATTTTCATGAATGCCTAATCAAATACAATTTCATGACGGGAAATGTGCTACAAAGTGCCCATCACGCATCTAATTGCTGAAAAAACACAAATGAAGCAAACAGCAGACGAGTGATTCGTCCTATCCTCTGAACTCGCTTACCACGACGCCAGTAGCCTCGCACAGCAGACAGCGCTATCTTCTCAAGAACAACGATGCACACAACTAGGGGTGTGCGAATATTCGAAACGTTTGAATAATCGCCTGCACACGCCGAAGGGCCCGCGCCAAGAGCAGTCCAGCTCTGTTCGAAACTCTTCTGGGAAAGCGCAGATTTTGAATCGGATATTGTCCTCCCTTATCAGAGGCTCCCAATGACAAAATTGTCACGGACATTGTCAAGGACATTGCCTGAGGGATGACTGCGCAGCCGTTGAGAAAACTTATTCGATTCAGTACGATTTTCTTGCTAAATTCTTAGGTATTTGTTATCGTGCTTTTTTATTTTCATCTCGTCAAAAATAATCGAATCCTGCATAGTGGGTATAAACCATACTTAGAGGCAAACCAATCAATCAGCTCATCATTACATCCTGTTTGGAATTTTAATTACTAGTAAAATCGTCGAAGCGGATTGATCTCCACTATGTCGAACCGCTGTAGTTGACCTCCTTCAATGTATTTTGACACAGACAGGGTATATTAAACTTGACAACGCGTCGAATTATGGAACTATGTTGGTATAGGTCGTTAAATTCCTTTGTCACGTGTCCTACTGCTATGTTTCAGAAAATATGCTTGCAGAGTGAGCGGTATACGCGTGTGTGATGTTTCCATACAGCAGCCACGTTCCGCATTCTGTGCGTATGCCAGCCCTCCACTCGCTCGGAGGGGTACACCTATAAGGTCAGCCGGACCGGGACAAGATCGACTTATCCGAAAAATAAGTCGCTCAAGTCAGACCGAGCTACACTGACGTGACCTAATGGCGCAGTCTTGCTTCATTCTATGATAACCAAAGATGGGCGAACATAAAGATTTTTGAATATGAATAGTAAGTATCGGATATCGGATCGAATATTGAATAGGTGTACGCAAACGCATATATTTAGAGCATGAATATTATTTCACGATGACTGGGTGCCATGCTTGTACAGACTAGTGAAAAAGAGACTAGCCAACTATCACGGACGCTTAGAATTAATTTTAAGCAGAATATCACAAATTGGCAATAATAGGACTCCACGAAAAGTCTCTCAAACTGAATGGCTGCTGTATAGCTAGATTCTCAAGAACGCTAAATAAATGGTGGTTGAAAAAAGATACGTTGTGGGAAAAGAAAAAGTTGCTGAAGGACGTTAAATTTATGCCGTACACGCATGTAAAATGACCCGTTTCAAGGGAAACAGCAGTGTTGTAGCACAAAAAAAAAACCTTCTGCAAGCCGACTACAAGCAAAACTCGACATTGCCGACTACAGCCAAAACTCCACAAGTTGTCATATAAAATTCCAACGCGAAACCGAAGACAAAGCTTGCATTACCCAATTTGTTTCGGCATTGCTTCGGAAACTTCCGACATTGTTTCAATTTTGATCACTCGTGATACTTCGCTTAGCAGATGGAGCACTGTAACCCGACTTCTAGCAGTCGGTCGCGAAGTATTATAGTTAATTTTCGAAAAAAAAATGGATTTTTACGTGCCAGAACCACAATCTGACTATGAGGCACGCCGTAGTGGGGGACTCCAGAAATTTGGACCACCTGGGGTTCTTTAACGTGCACCTAAATCTAAGTACACAGGTGTTTTCGCCTTTCGCCCCCATCGAAATGTGGCCACCGTGGCCGGGATTCGATCCCGCGACCTAGTTCTCAGCAGCCCAACACCATAGCTACTGAGCAATCACGACGGGTAGTTACTTTTCGAATACGAATAGTTGATGTGCAATATCCCATTCGTATTCGACACTTCGAATATTAGGCCACACCTAATGTAACCAAGCTGGGACGTGTGCGTCCTCGAACGTGATTGTCACTTTGTTATCCATCTGGTTAAGTTCTAATTATTTACTGAGAGGCTTCGCTATTGTTCCATCACATAAGCGTTCAGTACTCATGGGGACACAAGTGGCACTTCTTGGCTGCTTGAATTTATTTAGAAGAACCACGGCTGCCATGTTTTGCTGGCGGAGCCGACACTTGTGGCTGTGCAAAGGTGGAGCGAGCTCACAATGAAGGGCGGCGCGCTAGGAGGCCACCCTGGACGTCGTAACACGGAAGCCTTAGGTCGTAACAGATCATGTGGATGTAAGTGAGATCGTCTTGGCTGAAGATATTCACGAAAGAGATTTCCGTGCCCGGCTTTGCCATAGTCAGTGCTTCCAAGGCCCGGCGAATCAGGCTCCTGGTGGCCGGTTCCACGGCCTGTTCGATGGACAAGCGCTGAGACGCCTTGTTCAAATCCAGCGCCTCCCAAGTCCTGTTGTTGAGACATCCGAGTAGCATGGACAGGACCAAGAGAACAAGGTGAATATACGACGAGCACTCGCACTGTGGAGCAAATAGTAAAGTCAACGTGACAGGAAAATAGAATTCGGAGTTGTATGCCCAAATTTCATCAGCTTCACATCATATTGAGCCGCGCTGCCAGTACCTGTTACTTCACCTCACCAACCGTGGCGATGCGAGGCGTGCGCTGTAGTGGGCTAAAGTAAAGGCAGAAAACACTATTGAAAAAAAAAGTAGAAATTACTGGACAAACTGAAGAGATTTGAGGCCGTCAACAGTTGTAATTGATATATACTGGGCTTATTTCTTCATAGCTTTCGAAAAAAAAAAAAGTCTGTCACTCAGGTAGACTCGCGTGCACGCTAGGGTGTCTCGATGCCCTAGTCTACGCTTCTTATTGCAGCCCTCTGCAGGGAGTGGCAATAAATGCACACTGGCACGCACACTCTCTCCGGTGACCGTTTTTCACCCGTTTACACAACCGTTACAGCCTTATCGCTTTGCGCAGGATGCGTCTTCATGTATTGAAACTCTCTCGAATGTTGTCGCCGATTCTGTAACGCGGGAGTCGTGCCTAATCACATTGCTTGAGCTACACGAATAGTGGTGCACACATTTTCCAGTCACCGTTTTTCACCCGTTTACATAACTGTTACCGCCTTATCGCTTATCAAGCTACATTCGCGTAGCATGAGCTGCACGAATAGCGGTGTACAGACTCCCGCATTTTTAGCTATATCGCGCAAGAACAGTATAATATGGTCGTACGTCGTCCTGAAGGGAACATCACATTAGACGACTCGTGCACAGGAGAGTGCTTAGTGCGCTTGAGAGTACTTCTGCCGGTCCCGCTGATTATCGCCGCTTAAAGGCGCTAAAATGACGCGTGATGGACGCTCGCGCGATATAGTTAAAATGCGGGAAGCTGTACATTATAGAACGCACGCGTGCACCAGCGATCACACTGGTTACGCTGGAATGTGCGATGAGTCACGTATAAATAGCCGACGCTTTTGACCCGTAGATCAGGGGAAGTATTCTGTAAGGGTCCACCTAGTGGACACGTCCATTTCTTCTGCTGCTTAAGTGCTGATTGGCTGTGGCGCCTGGCGCCTGCGGACGGCCACCTCAGCCCAGTCAATCACATCTTCAACAGCAGACGAAATGGGCATGTCCACTAGGTGGACCCTTACAGAATAGCTCCCCTGGTTTCGACGATATCATGCTCGCCGTTTCGTTGTGCTCCGAGTGTTGGTTGTTTTTGTGAGCTCGAGTGCACCCAATAAAGCGTTAGCTTTCATTGCGATAGTAATTATATGGGCACTGCAGGCACATTTGATGTTCCGTGATGTACCGTGATGTTCCATATAAAGACCAAAAGCGATAACACCGTGGCCGCGCATCGTGTGCTGTAGATGCGAGTTAAAGCGTGAGAGGTTGGTTGAGCCGAGGATGGTGGCTTGATCTCGCGGGAAGAAGGCGGGGAGCGCGCCGTCTGCCACCGCGCGCAAGGCACTGGATGGGTTCAACTCCGGCGGTGACTGTGTATGGCGCGGCTGAGCGCGGGCGCGTGGGGCCTGAAACAGATTTTTTGAGTACAGTCTACGTTCACCGAGGGCTAATACATCCGTGTGCGCTGTGTTCTCGCCGCATAGTTCGCGATGAAGCGATAGGTAGCATCAAGGTCACTTCGCACGCTGCCGCTCTTCCTCACGCCAGTGTTTTGACAGCGAGTGTCCGCGCTCATCGAGTGAGATCTGTTTCTGTTTGCCTGTGCGACCGTGATACCATTCTGGTTAATTTAGTAAGCGAATGTTTACGAGTTTATACGGCCCATAAAACTACTATCCTTACTTCGTATAGATGTCTGCTAATTTGCTATCGCAATCGATGCTTCGCCTTTTGGGCGAAACTGCGGCTTTTTTTTATGTCGCGCCTTTGACAGTGTCTCGTTCTTCACCCTCATGAGAACGGGACAATATACAATCTCCACATAATATACACAGAACGATTAAAATAACAAGAAATGGATCATATTACGCGAGAAAAGTTCAGTGCATATTTTTTTTTTTTACAGTCTAGTGGAGTGCCGCCAATAACTTTTTTTGTTGACAGTAAATTCAACCTAACCTAACGTAGCCAAATCGAAGTACAATAATGATCTAACTGGATCATTAGCGTCACATTGTCAAGAAATTGTAAAAAATCATAAGGAACTTCTAACGGGCGTTTGAGCGACTTAACTGCTTGCTAATTATTTTCGGTTGAAAACGAAACTGTAAAATAGTGATAATGCCTTGAAACCACTATGCCTCAAAGATTTGAGTAATACGTCATTGCCGCGGGGTAATCGCGTTGTAACTCAAAATGTCACTTCTGCAGTGACTCGCTTCGCAGTAATACTACATTCGTTTCGTCAAGCAGCTGTTGTGGCAAGGGATGAAAAAAAAGTTGGAAGGCGATTCAACTTCTAGTTGAATTATAAGCAACCGCGCACAAACAGACGGGCGGCAGAAGACACGGACACGCAATGCACGTGTGCGTCTCGTCTTTCTGTCCTCCGTTTGTTGGTGCGCTGTTGTTGCTACAACGGATTACCAACTAGCCCGGTCTCGGTCGCATATATTGAAAATCTGGAGGGGCTCGACGCCCTTTGCAACCGCTGTGAGAGTACGCCGCGCCACCTAACGCCTTTTACACTAAGCTAACCTGAACCTAACCTATCGTATAGTCGACACGAAAAAGCAATAATCCTTACGGCTTGACATCAGAGCTTCTCCAGCGGCGTTTCAGCCAATCGCGTTCAACTGCGGTTGCTAAGGCGCTGTGGCTTCTAGATTTTCAATATACGCGTCCCGGTCCCACGCCTTGCTTCGACATGTCTCTAAGTCGATGAAAGTCTTCCTGAGCGAGTTGGGGGTGAGAATGGGAATGAGTCACTTCACACGGCCCTCTATCAAGCCACCACTCGCGTGAGGGGAGTCGGAGGAGCGTAACTGCCTGAGTATTCTGACTGCAGCACATCAGGGATCGGCTCACATCTTTAGACTGCACTATATTTGGATTCGGCCCACGAAGAAGGCTAGGGACGAACACACGCGATACGAAAAAGTGGGGGTAACTCGCTAAAAAAAAATATCATTTGGTCTTTAAAACGCACATAGACAGGGCGCTTGCCAAAATTATCGAAGCAGCCCGGCGACATATTAATTACGAAACGCCTAAATGTGATTTGAAAAACGATGAGCGTTGCAATTGGGGGTGGTATATCACTTTCTATGTCGCGAGATTTCGCGAGAATCGGCACTGGACGCGTCGAAGTATACGGTCGCCATAACAATGTGCGAAACTACTAGTGAGTCTGGCACAGCGCCAGAAACGCTGTCAGCCGTATACACGGATGCGTCGGGTGGCGAGTCTTACGACATCTCGCGAAACAAACTATATCCGAAAGTGATCGCCCGATAACACCGCCATTGTTGGTTCTTTGCATGAACCATTCATACGCTTTGGGCAGTTCACAAACGTGCTCGAATATGGCAGGGCGGTGTGATTTTGATGGTCGGACGCTTATCCACAGTTTACGGCTAGCTGATCACTGAGTGACGCGAGCGGAGCGTCGCTGTGACTACTGACGAAAGAAAAGGAATAGGGTAGGGAAAATGCATCGCTATAAAATTTGTGCTGAGGTTTCGTATAAAGTACAAGTGCGAGAGTGATTCAATAAGAATGGTAGCTTGGTGCGGCCGCGTCTTCTCGCTCACGCAAGGGAGGAAGGCGGGGAGGCTGCGCGTGGTAGGAGGAGAGGGGGGAGGGGGGCGGGTTAGCACGCGTCACCGCTTCTACTCCGGCCGCGGCTGCTCGTCGAGCGGCTGGGGCGCCTCTTGGAGGTAATCTGAGGTGGCTTTGGAGGCTAGCCGACCCGAGATAGGCGATGGCTTCATGTGCGCTATGTTCTCATGCGTCTATTTCGCTTTTAAGCGAGCGGCAGCACGAAATGGAGTTCACTCGCCGCTGCTGCCGCTATTCATCACGCCAGTGTTCTGACAGCGAGTGTCCGCGGTCATCGAGTGAGATGTGTTCGTGTTTGCCTGTGCGCGTCTGACACCGTGGTTGATAACTTGGTAAGCGAATGTTTGGAGCAGTTTATACAGCTGATAAAACTACCAATCCTACAGCTTATAGCTGTCTAATAATTTGGTATCGCAATCAATGCTCCGCCTTTCCGGGTCAAACTGCGACGTTTTTGTTTAATTAAGAATGTTTGTGACAAATGCGTATCCTTATATGCTCTGTACTGCTGCTACTACTATGAGAGGTCAAACACCTCTATCAGGCATTTATTGCCTTTTATCCCTCTAGATTTTATGTGATTTCAAGAAACAAGTTCAAACATTTTACCATTCCCCAATGATCACCGTGAGTGAATCGGGTATATGTCAGTTAATTAGAAAAACAACTGTCACTGATGAAATGGAGCTTCTCTCTAGTAATTCGCAATTGATATTATGTCTAGTCCAGTGTCTCCGGGCGAAACGTCGAACTCATTCTTTTCTAACGTGTACTTACGCAAATACCGATAATTGCCAGGAACGCTGATCGTTTGGCTATGTATAAACAAATTATATATGGAGAGAAAGAGCGACCCACTCGAGGACTAGTTGGTACGCCACTGCAACTGCACCTGGTAGTGCTGAGAGCTTTGCTTCAGCCGCAAAGAGGTTAACACAGAAAGAGTGCCTGCGCACGTATACGCACCCGTCTGGATCTTCGTAGTCTCGCTCCAGTTTGGCAAGGCCACCCTCGAGCAACACGAGCTCTTTCTCGATGCGCACGGACTGCGGCTTCAGAGCGAGGGCGCGTCGCTGCAAGCGAGCTGCCTCCTCGTACTGGCCGAGCATGCGCAGTCCCACAGCGCACCGGTGCAGTGCCTTCGCGTTAGTGGGGTCCAGCAGCAGAGCGCGCCGGGAGGTCATGACGGCCTGAACGAGGGTGCGGGGACCTTTTTAGAGGTATTCAAAAGGTCATCGAGTTGGACTCGCACAGTATAGGTCAAATAGATTTCTCCCTGCTAACTAGCTCGGCGTAACCCGATGACCACGCGTTGCCGCAATGCATGATCCACAAGCTGCATTCCTTCTTTATCCGACGCGGGAACTGATGTGACTGAGCAGCATTTGCAGACGGCAAAAATTGTTAGCGGCGTCGCCTCGCGTCGAGTTGCGTCGGCTTATAGCGTGATATAAGCACGATATCATTATATACAGGGTGTCCCAGCTACCATGCATTGCGTTTTCGAAGAACACGGGCCATTCTACGCGAAGGTAACCCAGTGCGTATCGTTCACTGTCAAGGAGAGCAGCCGCCAATAAAATGTTGATGCTATTCCATTTATTAATTGCAATCAGCTAATTTTCTTACTGCTCTGAATACCATGCTGCCAATATGTAGGAAATTGAAAGAAACTTAAAGCTGGCATGTTTTCAGCCACATGCTTTTTGCCCGTTTATTTTTCCCAACTCATAAAAATATCACTCGAAATATGGAAAAATATCACGTGACTAACCGTCCGGGCACATCAAAAAGCAGCGCCTTCAAACACGCTCCACAGAAGTCAGTGAGCCCTCTATTTCTACGACGTATCAACCACCTGTTATCGGCACTCTTTATCAACATCAAAGCGTCAGCTCTGCCACTAACTGCAAGATAACGAAAAATACAAATACACTGGAATGGCAACACTGCGCACCGCGCGAGCATTCTAGCGCGCCTGATTCGGCTAAGTCGGATCGAGTCGGTTTTACGGGCTGAAATCCGGTCTTCGGGTTTGTTTGAGAGTTATAGCCAATCGTCCGACTGCAGGCCGGGCTTGGTTGGGTCAGCCCGTTTGGATGACTCGCGCGGCCCGCTTGTCAAACACATGTTAACCCGTACGTACCAGCTTGGGATTGTGCATGCGCAAGGCGCACTGTGCTTGGTTTGAATACAGGTTCAGAAGCAGCTCACGCCTTTTATTGCTGTACTTAACATCGGCTGGATCCGGCGCCGACTCGAGGAACTTGGCGGCCGCCGCGTAGGAGCGTTCTGCAGCCGTGTAGCTGTTGGCCACGTAGAAGCGGTTGCCGTTGCGATATTTCCGAAAACAGATCTGCGTCAGACAGAGGGGAGAAGCAGCCTTCGCTGAAGTGCGTCAAAGGGACACAGCACCTATCGGCAATGCGGGCTTATAGGACTATGTCACCACAATTTCGGGTGCAATGTACAGTGCTCGGCGATTGGAACGCGATCTCGAACAGCATGGCGGTCACCGCATAGAGTAACATATGTTACTCTATGGTCGCCGCTTGTTGCGCCACTGGTGATCGCTGAGGGAGCCGAATACAGTTACGATGCATGAAAAAGCTTCTTGCTTACATATGACACAAAAATGCATCATCTCAGTGCCATCAGCGTCCACCGGTGGCGCAAAAACGTTCCGGCCGCCATGTTGTCCAAGATCGCGTTTCAATCTTTCAATGGCCGAGCACTGTACATGGCACCCGAAATGGTGTTAAATGGCATGGTGTTAAAGCAAAGAGGCAACGAAATGCGGGGGCAATGACATAAAATAATTAAAAAGTTAATCAGGGTAATTATGTTGATTATTAAATTAGGCATTTTGATTTCTCGTGGAAGTAATGGCCGCCTCATCGAGTAGTTTAGATCAAGGATTATAATTGTGCCATCTGCCACAGGTAATTTTTAAAAATTTGGTACAGCTAAAATGAAACACCCTGTATATTTCCGGTGCTCTCTTGAGGCCGTTTCCCATTTTGATATAAGACGGCTTATATTGCCCCTGTAAAAAAGTCGTCCCAGCAATGCAATTATGTTTAAACGTGCAGCCGACTTTAAGGGGATCTATGTAAGCTTGGTCTTTGTAAGCTGGCTTTCCCATATTGTGTTGCAGTGAAGCCTACTCAAAGAAAAATGCGATGCGAACGGGGCCCGATAACGCTATCGCGCTCCACTCTTAAAGGCGAAGCTTAATCGTCCTCAAATTTTTTTTTTGTATGGGGGATGCATGCCGAGGGCTCTTTCGAACTGAGGCATCGACATCTTTAGCAGTACTACGCACAGTTCCTCACAACTCCATGCATTAGCGTGAAGTTATATGGCTAGGTCTCGCATGTGTAATGCCGAATTCGCCCGCACGCCCCTTCCATACTTAGGAATTAGTCGTAGCACCGTGCAACACTTAACCAACACCTTTTCCACACCCCATGAAAACGACACTGCCAAGCAGACGGCGCCATACAAGGCGACAGCAAGATGTCGACCCACCCTAAGGAGAGTGTCGAAAGGTAGTTGTGTGGAGTCGATGTCCAATCCGTTCACGCCGCCGTCGTCCTCCATCTCGAAGAAGTCTATTAAGGCCAGCTCGTAAAAGAGTGTGGCGTTTGGTGGGATGCGAGGGCGGCAGCCCTGCGCTCCGAATCCATACTTAGGCGCGATCGTGGCCTGGCATTCTTCGCCACGTCGCATACTGTGGATAATTATCTTCAAGCCGAGAATCCCTAGTTCTTCCAGGCTGCGTTGCAGAGGAAACACTCCTGTTTAGGCAGCATGTTGATGTATTTTATTTGATTAATTTTATTTTTATGATTCGAAAAGTGCTTTATGCGTGAAGAAAGTGCCTTACAGTACAAAATAATATATATTTCACGACGAATACACTAAATGCTCAATTGGTGCGCTGAAAAATCTGTAGCAGTCAGAAGTGTATCTGCATACTGCACAATATTAGTATCCTGAAGAGAGACCGACGCAAGTGGACAACAACAGTTAATCTTAAAAGAAGAACAAGAAAAAGCAAAGGCAAATTATATTTTCAGCCATTCCAAGGATTGAGTGAAGCATAAATCCTGAACTTTCCACCAGATAACTATACGCTGATTCAATGGCTGTCATTCTCTGGCGTCGAAACTGAGCATGCGCATGGCAGCCGGGAGTATATGACAATATTCGCTCGTGTGTGGCTTGTTAATGGGTAACAGGAGCAGCCACAACGGCCTGCAGTGCGCTCTCACGAGGGATCACGCTAGCCTACGCGGTGCAGCCGAGACGAGCGCGTTCATGCGCGCCCACTGGAAGGCGTCGTTACTAGAGAGTTTTAGTAGATTAGGGGGACGCAAGCGTTGGGGCCCCCTAGCGCTAGGCGGCCCAACTCTTGCGTCTCCCTAATCTAAAAGTCTGATCATGCGCAATGGGGTCTGCACATGCGCAGTATCGTGGTCTCAAGCGTTAGCGGGCCCCAACGCTTGCGTCCCCCTAATCTAAAAACGTCACAGTTTCGCCCTAAGGGCGAAGCAATGAATGCGATAGCAACACAGCAATGTCATACGAAGTAAGGTGAGCGGCTTTGGTAGCAATATGAATTGTAGTAAACATGAGCTGATTAAGTAAGCAGGTGTGCTGCGGCGCAAGTAGACCGACATGACGAGACTCGCGATGACCACGAGAAGGCGCGTGTGAAACGGTGGTGTTGATGAGAAGCGCTTCCCGTGGGCAGCGCGTGCGAAGGGACACACCTGTAGCGCTGCACTGCCGATCCGGGCAGCATTGCATGTGTAGCGTGCGTTGGAAAATGTGGCCCGACTATTACTAACTGAATGAACAAGCGTGGTGTGAGCGCGCACAAACAAACATGAATAGATCACACTGAATGACCGCAGACAATGACTGTCAAAACGCTGGCAGCAAGCGCATATACGCCGCAGCGGGCGAAGGTACGTGCGGTCTATATCGCTTCAACGGAAACTGAGCGGCGAATGCACAGCGCATAAAGGTCAGAGCCGTGTGGAGATAAGAGACGGTGCGGGCGAGCGACGAGCGCGGTCGTTGGCAGAGTAGAAGTGCGCCCCCCCCCCCCCCCCCCGCTCCCTCCGGCGCTGGCTTCCCGCTTCCTTGCTTGCGCGTGGGAGATAGAGTGCGTTCGCTCTCCGTGATAGCGCGCGTCCCCGCACGCTTCCGCTCGGGCATACGGCGCGCGGCAAAGATTTTATCTATACGAAACCTCACGGCGACGGCGACGGCAGAAATCCGGTTTTAAGTGTCCGAACCTCACGGCGACACTCACGTGCAGCTGTGGGGAGTGTTCCGCATCCATGTCGAGTCGATCCGCTCGGTCCAGCTTGCTTGCACGTAGGCGTTGTAATGGAATGTCACAGTGGCATGTTGAGGGACAACGGGCCCTGACCCTGGTTTAGTTATCTGTGGTAAAAAGCACACCATGGGACACGGTTATGTGCAAGATGAGGAACACATTCTCCATGAGAAAAGTGATTGGGTGAGAAGTGAGTCTGCATGGTGTGCTGCCATCTACTGGCTGGTTCTGCTATTACAAGGCTCCTTTTGCGTTCTCTGCTCCCTTGCATCGTGTGCAAAGCATTAAGCGAGCCCAGGAGGAGAGAGATGACGCACAGCTACCATATGTGGATATGCCTGTAGAATGTACATACTAGCTAAGAAAAAAAGAGAGAGAAAAAACTTCAGATTTTATTTTCTCAGTTTTACGCTTTCGTTAACACGCTATGTAGCAAATGAAGTGCATTTTCACATTGGCTTCGAGGTGTGGAGAGTACGTACTTTTGCGTGCACTTTCAGGTCATTTACACGCGCTGCTAGTTGACGAGGTTGCTAGTTGTACGAGAGGTGTGTCTACCACGAGACGAAAATTTCTAGGGGTGTGCGAATATCAGTTTGAGACCTAAACGCACATGAATCGAAGGCCCAAATTCAGTTGAATATCGAATAATTTTCCAATAGTTGGCGAATAATGTACAGCATCCTCACCGTTATTATCGTACATTTTTTAACGTATACTGCTATTCACAACATTGCATTAATTATACTGCAGTGAAATGTCTTCGTATTTAACCTGATGAGAGCACATACTAGGTGCTGTATCTATAAGTTTTACCGCACAGTACTCACTACCGAATTAAATGTCAAAACAAACAAAATTACAGTGCGTCATCATATTTAAACCGGAAAAGTCTGGCTCCCAGAGCGACATAGCGCACTCTATACTCTACCTCAGTAGTTTCTTGCAGCACTGTAGAAGCTACACGAATTCTTAACCAATAAGAAGGCGGAATGTCCCTCGAAATGTGCTCATCCGCGCCGCGTATACTCTGCTCAACGTCTGCTTGCCATCCTGTCGCTACAAACTCCATGGTTGGTGGAACTAAAAAAAAGAAAAGTTTTGACACCATAACCATAAGCTTTGTCTACATACATGTGACAGTGGGTCTTCGCTTCACCTGCACGCTTTCCCTGCTGCCTCCTTAGCAAGTATAGCAAGGACGAACGCCCTCATAAATGTTCACCTGCGGCACAGCGTCTGCTCTGCGTCTGCTCTGCGTCTGCTTGGCGTTTGCTCGCTACCGTCATCCTGTACCATGCCAGAGAGGGGTAGTAAATAATTATGCCGTGAACATTAGGCCTTTATAGCGTTTGGCATCGTCAACGCATCACCAGTGCTAATGCTGCGGCGCCATTTGCTAACTAGAAATCAAACCAGTTTTAAGGCTCGGCGCCATGTCTGCAGTCCTAGCAGCGTGAAAACAAACAGCCGTTCCTCAGTAATTACGACAAAGCATGCCAAATGCTTTGACCTCAGCTTGAGACGCACTTAGCGATGACGTATTTTGCCACTTGTGTCTTGCTGACAGGGCGGGAGCCGGTAACAAGCGCGAATTCGGATCGAAGCGGGTGGTCAGCGCTGTATGGACGCTGCCATGTTGCTATAGGCGATCACGGTTAGGGTGGCTATTACGGTTGCCGGCGGTAACTGCCACAGGAATTCTCGGTATGCGACGCGCATGCGCAAAGTTCCTAACATGTCACGTATCGCATTACCGTATCATGTAGCGAGCAAAAATAAACCTATCGTATAGTACATTATGTAAAACTGTGTGGATGGAATGAAAGTTATCGCGTTTTTGCGTCAATTTCATGTTTTCAAGTGCACAATCGACAACGGCAAGTATTCGAAAACTATCGGAAATGTTCAGATTAACGATTATAGCGACTAACACATTCGCATTGTCTCAAATATCAAGACGCTGCGACGTCTGGCTCTTCAGTTATACAGGCTATTTCATTTTAGCTGCACCGAATTTTTTTTTAAATTGCCTGTGGCAGATAGCACAATTATAATCCTTGATCTAAACTACTCGATGAGGCGGCCATTACTTCCACGAGAAATCAAAATGCCTAATTGAATAATTAACATAATTACACTAATTGCATTTTGAAATATGTGCTGTAAAATAATTAATTAAAAGTTAATTAGCGTAATTATGTTCATTATTCAATTTGGCATTTCGATTTCTCGAGGAAGTAATGACCACCTTATCAGGTAGTTTGGATTATAATTGTGCTATCTGCCACAGGCAATTTTTAAATATTTGGTGCAGCTAAAATGAAACACCCTGTATGTGCGCCTAGATGCTTACGCCCTTAAGTTTACGCGTTTCATATGCTTCCACGTCTGTGTTAGTAGACAGTTTTAGCAGAGCGTTCACGGCCCGCTCCGCTCAGACCGTCGTGTCCTAACGATTCGCGTAGAGCCGCTCAGCGGAACGCAAGCGGGAACGCTAATAGACAGTTTTAGCAGAGCGTTGCTTACGCTCCGCTCCGCTAACGTTTCACGCACACCGCTGGCTGCATGAACTGCGTTGATTTGGCTTGTTTGACAAGCGCGTCTGCCAGAGACGCCGGCCACGCGCGCTCAGCGCGGCTGTAAAACGGCAAAGCAACCTGTAGACGCATCCTAACGCTCCGCTCAAATGGCTTCGTAGCGGACCGTGGGCAGCGTTCTTCGTTCCGCTGCCGATATGAGCGTTGTGCGCACGCGCATTAGGGTTCCCGCTAGCGTTCCGCTGAGCGGCTCTGCGCGAATCGTTCGGACACGACGGTCTGAGCGGAGCGGACCGTGAACGCTCTGCTAAAACTGTCTAATGCGCGTGCGCACAACGCTTATATCGGCAGCGGAATGAAGAACGCTGCCCACGGTCCGCTACCAAGCCATTTGAGCGGAGCGTTAGGCTGCGTCTACTGGTTGATTTGTCGTTTTACAGCCACGCTGAGCGCGCGTGGCTGGCGTCTCTGGGAGACGCGCTTGTCAAACAAGCCAAATCAACGCAGTTCCTGCAGCCAACGGTGTGCGTGAAATGTTAGCGGAGCGGAGCGTAAGCAACACTCTACTAAAACTGTCTAGTTTGGAACGTTTCAAGCCGCAACAACAGCGTCGCTCCAAAACGCCACCAAAAGCGGCTTCGCGCATGCAGACGCGTTGCGCAAGGCGCTCAACGTTTTAATGGCACCAATGAGATAACCGCTCAGTGCAACCATTTTCACGACTGAAGGCCACCCTATCTGCTTTCCTAGTTCTGCACAATCGTGTGTCGGCCTTGTCCGACCTTGTGCCCGCGCGCATGAGCCTCACGCATGTGTTCAAAGCACGTTGGTTCATTCACTTAAAGGCAGTGAGCTACGACCACGGTGGCTACGACTCCCTGCTACAGCCATCAATGAACGCAATCAGTTCATCGTACTGAAGAGGAAACCGCACGGAACCCACCTTTTTTTTTACGCCACCGTCATCACTCAGGATTTGAATTTCCATCTCGTTTGCAGACATGTGACAGGCGTCCGGCCGGTGTCCCCGATGGCTGAGCGCTGCGCTCCACGTCTTGTGACTCGGAAGATTCGAACGCGTGCACGAGATGGTGTGGGCTCCAGCCAGCACCGCGACCTACTGTACTACCGACCTGACCAGCGAGCAGAACGCCAGCGCGCCTGTTCTAGCTCATATTTCTGCCACTACGAGCCTTATGGCGCTACCAGCTACCCCATCTGCGCCGCACTTTTGCTGTCGTCTGCTCGCGCCAGGCCGCTATGTTTGCGTGGGTATGCACATTGTACGACTAAGAAAATGAGCAAAAGCACTTTGATTAAACAAAATCAAAACTAATGCCGCACTGCTAAGTGACTTTGCGTAAATCACGGCAAGGTAAGACGCCTGGCATACGCCTTACATTGAGTTCCCGCTTACGCACCTGGGTGAAAAAATCGATCAAGGCATGAAGTTTCTAAAAAAGTGAGGCTGACCTAGTGTTCTTTGGAGTGCCGAAAATGCAGCTACATGCCTTAAGTTGTTATACGTAGGTGTTCTGTGATTAAAGAGATGTGCCCATACATTTATGGTCACTTAGTGGCATTTCCCGAATACCTTCGCCACCGGTATAAAATTCACATTGCGAGCATGCGAGGCAAGGGTTGCACGAAATATTTTTGCAAAAAAGGCCAGAATATGACATAAAGACTGAAGGTAAGATGTACTGCTTTCAATACTTCTATCCATTGTACCCTAGGTGCACCTGCGAGGCCTGCCGCACCAAAATCGAGCCACATGTAATCAGCAAAAAGGAAGTGAAACGAGGTACAAGCACGTACGTTATACAGTCGAGTTTTATGCAGTAAATAAACGGCCCTCGGTCGTATACATTACGCACGTCGCAAAGTCTGTCACAGAACGACAAGTCATGAATTGGTACAAACAGATGCACCACTAACCTTCAATGAGAGTTTAGAAGATTGAGAAGTTGATGGTGCCCAGACTTGCGCAGGCAGCTCCATAGAGGACCACCAACTGAGCAGGTCAGTATTTGAGTAGGTCGTGGCCAGCATAAACCTCCAAATGATGAGAATGATCACGGAGGAAAAATGATTGAGAGCAGGGTGGAATAACATATTCTTCCACCGTGATTAAAAAGATATAATCCGCCCGCGCTATCACGACCACCATGATCACGCCTATAATTATAGTGAGAAGTCGTGGGGTTTACGATGCTTTATAATACATGGCGCATTAGGCGTGTTCAGCTTAGGGTGCCTACATGCAACGCCGTTTTTGCATGTAGGCTCCCTAGTTCAGCTTAAAGCCACTGGCTGGAATAGCTTTTTTCCAGGGACTCTTGGTGCACAGACATTATACCCACATTAAAACACATCACATGGGAGTGTCCCAAGATGCCTCCGCACATAGACAGCCCAATAGTACTCAAACATCCACTCATGAGGTATAGGCAGTGGAAGGCATGACTTGCGGACGAGGGCCGGGAGAGCCAATTGGCTCTTCTGGACCAAGTCCAGCGAGCCGCTCGTGCCAGTGGAACCCTGGAATAGGGGCCCCAACCAGCGTGCCTTCTTTTATTTATTTATTTTCAATAAAGTTTTTACTCCCTCAATCTCCAACGGAAGCGGGGAAAAAAAGAAGAAATCTACGCTAGTGTTTTATATTTAGCACATTTTGCAAAATGTATCCATATATGCCAAGAAGCATACATGACAGATCATTTAGCGGCAGTATCTGAAAACTGTTAGCAGCAAATCTCGAGCAGACGACACCTGCTGATGCCACGAAGCTCTAGAACAAGTTAGGGACCGCACAAAGAGCGAGGGAACGAAAAAGATTGTCGCAGTTTCACCCGAAAGGCGAAGCATCAATTGCGATAGCAAATTAGTAGAGAGCTATACGAAGTAAGGATAGTAGTTTCACGGCCGCTGGATAAAAAACAGGGTTTTTATCCAGCGGCCGTGGTAGTTTTATCAGCTGTATAAACTTGGACATGCAGCAGCACCAGCAACGCGCAGAACTGTTGTCGACGCCGTCGGCGTTTTATCCGCGTTCGCACCGAACGCGCGTGGCGTTGGTGACTGTTGCCGGTGCCTCTGGGGCGGCTCGGCGGTTTTTGACGAGATCAGAATGGGACACTCGTCGAGCAGCGTCGGAAATCTTACCTACCTTCTCACCTCGCAACGTTTTTATATAAATACGCATTTGGTGCCGCAGCTAAACGTCGCCTCCCCTCCCTCCCTCCCGTCCCCCCACGGCATTTCGCGCCACGGAAGAAGTCGCGTTTGGTCTACATATATGGTGATTGTAACGGAGGAAAGAGACGCAGCCCTTCAGGGAGCACGGCGCAGAACGCGTGTTTGCTCTCCGACGTGCGTTCGCTCCCCGTGAAAGTGCGCGTCCCTCGCACCCTTTCACTCGCACATACAGCGTCCGGAGCGCGGCGACGATTTCATCGCCATTGACGTCATACGGAACCTCATGGCGACGGCGACGCCGACGGCATAAATCTGCTTTTGAGTGTCCATATAATTGCTATCGCAATAAAATGTTAGGCCTAACGTTAAGAGGCAGAAAGAGAGCGGTGTGGATCAGAGAACAATTAAACAGGGATAGTCGATATTCTAGTTGACATTAAGAGGAAAAAAAAAGTTGTCGCAGTTTCACCTGAAAGGCGAAGCATCAATTGCGATAGCAAATTTGTAGAGAGCTATACGGAGTAATGATAGTAGCTTTATCAGCTGTATAAACTTGGACATGCAGCAGCACCGGCAACACGCAGAACTGTTGTCGACGCCGTCGGCGTTTTGCCCGCGTTCGCACAAAATGCGTGCGGCGTTGGTGACTGTTGCCGGAGCCTCTGATTTAAATAGGCACTTGGTGCCGCAGCTAAACGTCGCCTCCCTTCACCGCGTGCGTTCACTCGCCGTGAAAGCGGGCGTCCATCGCGCCCTTTCACTCACACATACAGCGTTCGGCGCGCGGCGACGATTTCATCTCCATTGACGTCATACGGAACCTCACGGCGTCGGTGACGGCGACGGCGACGCCGACGGCAGAAATCTGCTTTGGAGTGTCCATATAATTGCTATCGCAATAAAATGAAACTGGGCAGGCCATGTAATGCGCAGGATGAATAACCGGTGGACCATTAGAGTTACAGAATGGATACCAAGAGAAGGGAAGCGCAGTCGAGGACGGCAGTAACTAGGTGGAGTGATGAAGTTAGGAAATTCGCAGGTGCAAGTTGGAATCAGCCAGCGCAAGACGGGGGTAATTGGAGATCGCCGGGAGAGAGAGGCCTTCGTCCTGCAGTGGACATAAATACAGGCTGATGATGATGATGATGATGAAACTTCCGTCCAAGCGGAATGATAGCGGCCGATATAAAGTCCGTAATGGCGAATTAAATGGCAGTTGTTTGCCGTCAGTGGTTGGTACGTTTCACTGGGGCACCCGTAGCATATGGTTTGCCGCTTCGCCGCGCCTTCGGCGCTCTGCCAATGACAGGGCCGCCGGCGACGGGAGGCGATCTTGGTAGTACGTGCCACATGGGCCCGCTCTTCGCGTGCTCCGCCTAGACATGAACATAAACTTCAGTATTACGTGAAAATAGGATATCTTTACAATAAAACGAATTCACAGCAACAACGTGCCATCATTCGATTGACCTGCGGCCACTAAAGCGGCATCTGTATACCTGCGTCGATCCCCCGCGAACCCTCCGTGTCAGGCCTGCTGGTGAAGCATAGGAAAAAGAAAACATCCACTACGGAAGTTGAAGGGGGAAATGATATAATAATACAGAAATATATATGTGAAAAAAAAAAAAAACGTCAGGCTATCGAACACGCTATTTGAAGCGAGGACTTCACAGTTATAAGCGCAATTAATGCTCTGGCGTGACGTCACGAAGCAGTCTTGTTTTCGAAGCTTTTTTTTTTTTTTTCTTTATTGCACTACGCTACGAAGCGGACATGGACAAACGCACCACGATGGCAATAAATACCCAACATTAACGAAAGGTCGCGTTTCTAGCGCGTTTCTAACGCGTTTGTGCTAGCGCGTTACGGCCCGTGTAAGAAGCTGGTGTAAGACGCTGTGGCCTCTCCGCCTTACCTTCAACGCGTTTCGAACGCGCTGCCCAAAGCGGTGGCAAGTCAAGTTCAAGTCGAGGAGCGTTTATGAATACGGGGGGTATACTCTCTCAGCAGTCATGTGATGGCGTCGGCAAACGCGGTGCACGTTCCGGCATGTGTAAATGGCTGCGTAAGACGCTGTGGCCGCTCCCCCTTACTAGAGCGTACTGCACGTTTCTAACGCGTTTGTGCTAGCGTCCCCTTAAGCGGGAGATCCGATGATTCCCTCCGGAGCTTCCCACTCATCATCATTCACCCCGTGGATATGCTGTGATTTTTTTTTCTTTATTGCCTATTCGAAAAAAAAAAAACCGTCACCATCATGACGGATTACGCTTTAAATGTGTTTCAAGTTGACAAGATCACCCAAGACGGGCATCCAATCAGGCGGTTCTTCCTTTGCCTTAAAAACCTCTCTTATAGGAACGGTTTATATTTATCCGCTGCAATGTATAGAGCGACTCGGCTAAGGACAAACAGAGCACAGCGCGTTCTCCTGCGTAGTACAACGAGATCTACAGATCGGCGACGATACTTATCTTCTTGCGTTGGCCGGACCGTCGTGAGCATGCGTGAGTTCTGCGAGAGACGTCTGGGTACTCTGCTTCTCAAAATCTGCCTTTCCCTGTAGTACTACAGTACTACGGAGCAGAACGCGCTTTTCTCCGTTGGTCCTTAGCCGGGCTGCACTAAGGATATAACGGATAAATACTCTGAAATAAACTTGCTCTCCGTACGTATGTCGTGGCGCGCCGTCTAAGCATTTACGCTCATGACAGGGAGGTTCTTGGTGAATAATGAATAATGACACATTGTTACTGCGAATTCATTTATTGCAAAGCATTCATTTGCAGGTTATATTGAAGTTGTTTTTCATGGCTGGGCGGCGCATACGCTGAGCGTGCCTATGTGACACGTACTCCTCCCGGCGTCGATGACCCTGGAAGAGCGCCGAAGGCGCACTGCGAAGCGGCCAACTTTATCTTACCTGCGCCCCAGTGACACGGGCCAACCACTGAAGACAAAAATCTGACGCTTCACCGTTCCGGACTCTGTATCAGCTGCTATGATTCCATATGGACGGAATTATAAGCGGTTGTTAAACGGAGCAAAGCGCGTCGACCTCTGTAGTATGGCAGCAAGAGTCTCCAGCAAAATGCTCCTAGATTTCTCTCTGGCGACTTGTAGGCCGGGCAAACGCGAGAACGAAGCTCTCGTCGTAGTAAAGTAGTACCCAGAGAAAGGCTGGTTCGGGCAGTTCGAGCACATAGTCAAGTATATTGAGTGGCACCCTGAAGAGTGAGTGACCTATCAAACGCGTACTTAATTCTCTCTTGGAGATGGCTCCCGAACGTGGTTCGTAAACGGCGAGGGAAAATGGCAAACTTGGATTAATCCCAAGTTGGCCGCCGACAGTTTCTCGATACTTTCAGAAGCACCTAAATGTAAGACCAGGAGCAGTTCCTTCTCGAATCGCGGATTGAGAAGCCGAATAAATTGGACTGAGGGGTCCGTTCCTTTCGCCGTACAGGCACCGGTGCGTCCGAGGCAAGAAAGCTCAGCCATCTCACGCGCAGCGTGGAAGAGCAGCTGTTTTCCGGTCTTGTGCGAAACCCTTCGACAACTGTCGATGAACTCATTAAGGAGTCGACAATATCGTCTAATTTGCCATGTTGCCATCTCTGATCGGCTCACTGGGCGGCTTCGCGACGTTGCATCGGCCCTGCTTTTGTGCGACGCCTTCTGTCCTCCTCTTGTTCGCGCTGAAAACTTAATTTCATGATGAGTCAACTATGGCCTATTACAAAATTCGGCTACGGGCTCTTTCAGTGTCTGAAAACGCCCGCATGGCACAATTGGACGTTGTCAAGAACAACAGTGTTGTAGAGTTGGAGCAAGGCGGCTTGATGAAATTCTGTAAATAGCTATATGTACAGAGGTTGCAAAGGCCCGGATCAAGTTTTATTGCTGACACTTATTGAATAGCTCAACTTCAGCGTCGCATTCACCGCGGGGAGTTCTTCCAGTTTCAGTTACTTGCCCGTAGTCCTATTTTGGTGGGCGCATTTTCTCGTATATTGAGAGCCATATGTAGTATAACTGAGGGAGACAGATTGTAGAGGGCCGATGTTTGCGACAGACTCACGCAGAAATGATGATGATGATGATGATGATGATGATGATGATGATGATGATTTCGACGATGGCAGTGGTGCATACCCACTGAGGGGGTGGGCTAAGAATCGGGCATCGTTGGGGAAGGTATCGTCATTCAGAAAAACAAAACAAAATAAATAAAAACAAGAAGGGAACAGAAACTATGTGAAGGAACAGCCAGACATCGCTTAAGTTTGAACTAACGCAATAAAAGTATATACTAACAACAGAGAGAGAGAGAGAGAGAGAAACAAAGGAATCGGATAATAATAATAATAATAATAAAAAACGCTTAGCCTTGCACTCGGCCGCGCAATGCTTGAAACAGCGAAGCTGGGCGATCGTAGCCCAGCATTTTCCGGAAGTGCGCGCGAACTTATCATCTTGTTACTCATGATGATGACAATTTCTTTTCGCACATCTCGGACAATTACGGCCGTCACTGCGAGTTGCATAGCGCAGCTTGCAACACCGACACCACGTTCCAGAAGACCCGCTCCGTGAATGCGCCTCTCTCTCTCTCTCTCGCTCTCATAGCGCGCAATACCTCTACACCTCGCAGAGCAAGAGCGTACGAACGCGCCAGCTGTGGACGAAGACGACGACGCTCGAGCGCAATCATATGGTTTACATAAATGCATGCTCGGCAGCCGTGGCTGTATAGCCTATAGTGGTTACGACACTCGCCTTAAGACCGGGGGTACGCGGGCTCGAATCCCGCCTCGGCAAGAAAGTTTATTTTCTTTCTTGGTAGTTTCTTGCTATGCACCACAAATTATGGCTGGCTTAAACAGCTTCGCTGTTAGGAGTTTAACAATGAGGTCAGTGTAAACGCCGAAGGTGGCTGCGCGCGGGGCTATGAGCATATGGATGCTCTCAAAGGAAACAGGGGTGCTATTCCGGACATTGTCAACTTCCGTCATAGTATCGAATTCTGCAACGGCGGCACTTAGAGCCAATCAGATAGACCGTAACTTCCCTGTGAACCAATCAGAGCTGACAAGATGGTGAATTTGGCAGTAAAGTGGAATTTGACATCGTTGAGAATAGCAATCCAGGAAAGAAACAGCGTCAACCTAGTAAGAAATGATCAAGTGATTTTATTTCATTTCACAAGAGACACAGACTTCATTTATTTATTGCTTCCTAATGCGTATTGGCGAGTGGCTTTAAATAGACACGTACGAATGCATGCGGCATGATTTTGACTTTGAGAGGTTCAGTGTTGTGGGACTTCTTCGTAAAGAAGGCTGGAAGAAAATTAGGTGCTAGTACGCGCCAGGACAAGAAAGAGAACATGACAAACCGGCGCTTTATCCTGGCTATTTATTTTTGTCATTTACGTCTTTCCGTGCCTAATTAAGTCTCATCCTAGGAAATTACACCAATTAGCCAATTTATTTTTCAATAACTTCGTAAAACATGTGCGTATTCGCAGCGTTACTGTGCCATCGCGATTCGTCTCATAAATGACATCGGAGCCAAAATTCCACAGTCGACACCACCTTGTTCCTTTCTTACAAAAGCGGAAACAACCCAGACAGTATTCTTCTCTTCGTTGCGCATTGAGAGGCAAAATTGCAAGGCAAAATAGCGTTGGCACCAACCGATTCCTATAGTTTCAACGTCGGCATTTTAACGGTTAGCCTTGACTAGGTCAAGTCGGCTATTGGATGTCACCAGTGGCAATCGCACAGTTTCTGGTGTGTCCTGAGTGAATAGTGTGTAGCCGAACAAAGTAACATTCTTATAGTTACTGCGCTGCTTTTAAGGACGATTTAACGCACTCACCTGAAGCACCCTTACTCTTAAAGTCTTCGTTGAAGCATATTTAAAACGTCGTCGTATAAAATTAAAATTTATAAATTAAGAAATAAGCTCACCTTAAAGGTGCGTTAATTAGTAAAAGTTCCTAATTTTGAACAGCACGCCGACAGCCGGAAAAAACAAGTGGAGCAAACATCCTTCGTTTTCTGTCGTCGTCTTTCGGAGCGTGCACAGCGCATAAATATAAAAAAAATATATTTGAATATTTTTTGGGCTGCAATAACATGCTTATTTTTAAATATCTATTTATTACGTCAGGGTAAAACCGGAACAAAATAAATCAACAAAATGCGACAGCATCTCATTTGTACGAGTACTGGTTGGAGCTCCGTTAACATTACAGCTGTAAAGTTTTTGCCAGGAACAGGCCACGTGTGCACATATGCAATCACTCATTCACTTGAAAAGTTGGGCTGAAATGACGCTACTGATCATGAGCGACTTGCATTGTTGCAGTCAGCAATTTACAAAAGGTGCTGTGCCTACAGAAAATTTCTCCACAGGTCGCAGGTTGTGCCGAGGAAATCTTTCAGCAGGCTGTAGTTTCCAGGCTGAAGCCACGCAAAGTTTGGAGAAGTGGCAGAGAATGGCGGCCAGTACTGCAGCTCAGGAATTTTGGGCACCCTGGCACCGGAAGAGAAGCAAATAGTAGCGAGTTCTTTTCAACTGGTGCTGCTTGTAATATTTAGGAGACGTCTTTTAAAAACTATCTTATCTAGCTCATGCAAGGTGTTTTTTTTATAACTATACAGAACTAAAAAAAAAAAATTACATGCAGCACATTTTCGTTCCTTGAACTGGACTGCTAATAATAGTGGATGTTATTCGCACAATAAATCAAAGTGCATAACTAAATAATTAACAAAGGTTGGAGAATTAGCTCATTAGCTAATTACTTAATGGCACATATTGTTATTTACGTATAGTTACCGCACTGCTTTTAAGGACGATTTAATGTACTTGCCTGAAGCCCCCTTACGAGATTGCAATGCATATCCACTTGGAACAAATTCTAAGGATGCCACCGGTTTTGATTTACGCTCCGTCAAACTTGCGGTGGAAATACATGCAATGCTCTTTCACTTAGTTCTTTTAACAAAACGCCGCTTTATGCATTAAAAAAAAAAGACTTGCATGCCAATCTTGAATAATCGCAAACTTTGGGAAAGAATATTTCGACACTACTTTCAGCGTGAAAATTTGTTCCAAGTGAATATGCCTTGCGCGCCCACCCGCGATAATTCGTAAATTGCAGTATGTGACGTAAAGTATTATTACTTGGAAACATTATTAATACAATTGTTATTTATTCGAGTAAGCATTTCAGTTACTCATGCCAGCTAATGTCCAGCTCTACGAGTAATACAGCTCAAGAGGACTAGAATTGTGCTATCTGCCGTTGCACTCGGTTCTGAAGCTGTATCACGATTGCCCCCGAGATGTGTAATCACGCAAGGCGAGCAATGAGAACGAGCGGGAAGAATAAAGGAATCCGAGGCAGTGATGCGAGAGCTGGCGAAACATGTGCAGTAAGCGTGAGGGGTTTGTCTTAGTGAAAAGGGGCAGTTTTACTCTCCTTTCGAGAAGTAATACGTTTGTGGAAGCTGCGCGTCTCGGTGGTCAAATAGAGAGACTCGGCTTTTATTCCTCCTCTTACCTATGTACGTTCATAGTTTCCATTTTTACTCTTAGTAGAACCCAGATTGCTAGAACTCAGCTCCTCTGACCCGGTTCCCTTCTGTTCCCCTCCCCCTCCTTTTTAATGGGAAACATTATATAGTAAGCTCTCAGCAATGCCACACAATGTCATTTTCAATTTGTTGTCCCACCTTAAAAATATTTCTTTTCCGCTTACAAGTCTGGGAAAATAAGGCGGCAATCTTAAACTAGACCCCTAATAAGGTCTATAATATTCCAGATTATTAGGATATATGCAGTGGTTTATTAATGAAATTTTAAATAAATGTCTAGTTCGAAACCGAATCTTGTTTCTTTTTTAGGAGTATGAAGTGATAACAGGAGTTTGAAAACTGCGAATCTGTATTATCTATGTAGTAAGGGTTCATTTAAGGTGAGTCACATGACCATACGATAACTTTGGGGTCCTGGATCATCTGGGCATGAAGGCCACATCCCTCGCGACAAAGTCCGAAGCTCCGCTTCCTTCAGGCGCTAGAGGCGCCGCTACCACAAAGTTGGCGCGCACCTGTCGCGGAAGCATGTGCTCACTGGTGCAATGATTGGACAATAGGGCAATAGGACGGCATGCAGCAAATAGCTATACCACCACTCTCCAGAACTGATCCTGCTCTCGGACTGTACAAATGCCTCGACCAAAAAAGAAGGTTGTATGTGTGATACCACTTGACCCTTCCATATAATTTTTGGTCATTTAAATAAGGAGCCACTATATAATGATTCGCACGCCGATTATTCCCCTTAAGGGAGTTTCTACCATAATTTTTTTCTTTTTTTAAATTCCGGAAAGATTATATGCATAGTTCCTGCTTTCTTAAAAAGCCAGGCACCCTGGATTGGCAGCGCTTGATAATAGGCGTACATTCTTTTCCGTTTCCGTTTTTTTTTTAAATCTCCACTTCTCGAAAGAACCCAACACCAATTCCCCCACTTGTCACCCTTTCTGCCAACCTTCCGTTGACTCTCTTTTAATTACCGGTCGTGTTTATCAACTCCCCTCCCCCTTTTTTCAGTAGTCTGACATGAAATAATACCTCACGCCACGCACCGGCTTATTCTCTCCATCCTCCCCCATTAAAGGAGAGTGAGCTACGCGTACATAAAAGCGCTGCTGAGGAAAGCAGTTGTTGCCGGGACGAAGACAAGTCCTTTGTCGAAAGGTTAGCTTCCGCGAGATTCCTCGTTCGACTACTGCTCACCGCTATCCGGACTTATCGCCAATGGTCTCTACTAAAACAATCCTTTAACTTCTTACTGCTAGATTCGTGCGCCTTTTCTCAAATTTATATTTGGGACAGCAGATTATTAGGCCTCACGCTATTCCCGAAGAAAACGCCAGCGTCATTCAGTAAACACGTGAAGCCGAGCGCTAGATCAAGAAGACCAGTTAAGACGAAGCGGGCGCGCTCAGTCATTGTCATTACATGTAGAAGAAGAAAACTTAATTTAGGACCACCTCCACAAGTGGAAAGGCAACGTGCTAGAACACGAAGAAGGCACGGATTCCGGTTATAACCAGCCCACAGGTGTTGAGCGGACATCAGCCAGCCGTGGCTGGCGCGATCACACTCTCCGGGATCGGGATCACTCGCCAGTTCATACAGCATCAGCAGAGTTGCTCAGAGGTAAACTTCTGGTCTTCCAGCCTATATTGATCGTAAGTTAAGCTCCTCGCGACATAATCAGAATTATCCTTTCTTTCTTCCTCCAATTTTCTCGGACGGCGGTGGAAACCGGAGGACGTCAAAACGACCAGCGGAGTGAGCCTAACAGCTATAACTGTTCGTTCCTTATGATACATTTTGTCCTAAACTTCTATTTTATTTTATTATTCACTAAATTTCTGTCTGCACGTGTTCTTGAATAATAGTTACTAAAAATCAATGAACGAATAATGTGCTACCTCATTTGCCCAATTATATATGACGATATATTCGCCCCAATGATTTTTGTAACAAGTGCTTTTTAAGAAATCGCTTGGTTATACTGCACCGACTGTAGGTAAACTGACTCCAGTTGTTTGAAAGATAATACCATAGCATGTCTCCGCAGGAGGTTTGTTTCAAATGACTTCTCATAGAATGAAATAAAAACAAATTCGGCAGAGAAACTCGATATTGCTTACGTGCGGCAATGCGAAGGCATTATACCCTTTGTAGACATCGGAACGTCATGAACGCGCGCAATTTATGCACTAATGACGTGCCGCCACCTCCTCCCCATTGGCTGCGCCGTCACGTGCCCAATGACGCACGCACTAGGCTACACCTTTAGTGCGCCACATCGCTGCGACGTGACATGTGCAAACACGCACGCACTAGGTCCACCTTTAGTAAGCCAGAACCGCAGAGCCGCCGTGCCGTCGGGGAAGCGTGCTCCCCGGAGGCCCGGGTTCAGTTTCCTCCCAGACTGAAATGTACCAAACTTTCTTTTCAAAGCCATCAATTCGCTTTGTCTGCAGGAACCTCCCTAAGCATAAATCCGGGCATTTTTTTACGTGTTTTTACTCTTTGCGCCGTCGGCCATATTTAGTATCACCGTGTGCCGACTAGGACGGATTTTCGCGTAATAGGTCATATAATGCTTTCGCATTATAAAGGTAAACAAATTTTATGAAACATGCGACAAGTCAAACATTCCTCGCAATTATGGCGAAACTCTGGAGCATAGCGTGAGGGCGGGCCAGTAATATTTTGCTTCGGAGCAGCGTACGAGTACTCACCCGTTTTCGGCGAACGCTGCCAGGCTCTTCATGAGCACTGCGCTAAAGTTCCTGTCCTCGTCAGTGTACTTGTCCGGCTCCAAGAAAGGAATTCCGAAAGTGTAGGGAACGTCATCCATGTGAGACGCTGCGACCCACTCTGGCAGCGTCGACTTCTTCGACCTATGTGCGAAAACTTGCGCGTACACGTTGATTGCAAACTTGGAGTGATCTTCAGCGAAAAATCGGCTTTGGCAGTATGCGTTGTGCTTGCCTAGGAAGTCAACAGCCTTATCTCTCAGCGCTATTTTGTTGCCTGGAGCGGCAGTGGCGACATAACCTTGGGCAAACGGCAACACTTTTTCTTTTACCCACATACGGAGCAGCTGTTCTACTTCAGCTTGCAACGTTTCCATGTCGATATCGCTTAGACAGGGATCGAGCAACCTTTGGTCGAATTGGTTCACGAATGCAAAGCTTCCCTCATTCGACGTGACGCTTACGACTGCGTCCACGGGAGAGAACGCACCTGCCTCGCTGGCGGCCGAAGGGAGCATAGGAATGAATTCACTCCTGAACGTGGGCATGAAGAATACTAGACCTGGTAGCATGGCGATAACCGTCGCTGCGTCGATACGATCGGCTGTTACGTTTCGGAGGCAGTCCAGAACACGCCGCGTATGCGTAGTGAGGTCTTGAAATGGGGTCGCGCATCCTACAATTGCCGCAACTTGGTTACCTTTGTAGACGCTGTCTGTCGCAGAGTCAGAATGAACGTTGATGTTTAATGTGCCGCTCATCAGGTACACGCGTCTGAACAGTCCCCTGCTCAGCGGTGAGAGGACGTGAGCGTGGGCCAGCATGGATCCGGAACTGACCCCGAAGAGTGTCACTTGGTCGGGGTCCCCACCGAACGCCGCGATATTGTCGCGGATCCACACAAGCACGAGCCGCTGGTCCCAAAGCCCCACATTGCCGGGCCCCTCTTCGGCGTCGCCTGACTCAAAGAAGCCGTACATAGAAGAGCGGAAGTCGCACGACACCACCACGAGGTCGTTGAAGGCGGCCAACACCGTGGCGTTGTATATGTCCACGTACGCCGAGCCCACCATGTACAAGCCGCCGTAGAACCAGACCAGCACCGGTCTTCGCAGTGAGTCGGACGTGCTCGGTGTCCACACGTTAAGATACAGGCAGTCCTCAGAAAACGGCACGGGGGCTTCGAAGCGGCCCGACTGAACAGGCTGCATGCAGGACTGCTTCGGCACCGTCGCGTCGTAGACGCCATCCCAAGTGGTCAAAGGCACTGGTTTGCGAAACCTTCGATTTCCGACCGGTGGAAGCGCGTAGGGAACGCCGAGAAACGTCTCAACAGGATTTCCAAATACGGCATTAGAGCGGCCTCGCAATTTGCCCTGCGAGCTGGTAACGACGACGTCCGAAGACGACAACGTGTACACCACGAGAGTCGACGCAAGCACGAGCGCTTCCTTCTGCCACGCCATTTCTCGGGCGAACGCCGTCGAACCCCTGAAGTTTGAGAAAACAAGAAAACATTTTTTTATGTGCCGCACGTCGTACTGTACATTATGGTCACCTTTAATATGGTAACACTAAAAGAATAAATAAGCGTTCCGACTTCTTTTTAACACAAAAATAAAATAAATGTCCTCACCAAAATGCAGTCGGCTCTTGGAGAGTAAATCCCCGTGGCTAGGAAAACATGAACTACCTATCCGCCACCAAACCACTACTGGAGTAATGGTTGTTACGCGTTCTTGCAAATAAATTCTGCTTTTTGTGAACGGGATGATCAGTTTATCACTTGCGCTAGTTTAACCGAACAATAATGGATGCCACGACTTCGTGACTGCGATAGCAGACTGAACAATGCGCACTGCCCTTCCGCCGCACGTGTGCGGCAAATCAGGCAGGATGTTCATCGCGTCCGTTGTGGGAAACGTGCCGATTGCTTCGTTTTATTCCCATAAAAAGCGATCAGTCTCCGTCTTGTTCAAATAGGTGCGATTAAGGTTAACTTCCTGCATTTTGAAACTGTGGTTTGAAGAATAAGTGCGAACTGATTGTGTTTTATTGTGAGCATTCCGGGATGGGCGCTCTCAAATGTTTCGGCTGCAAGCTCCTTAAGCATGTTCCCCTAAAGTAAAACATAAGCCTTTAGTAGTACAACAAAGGGCTTGTTGTTTGACACGTATGTCTCATCTATGGCCACATCACTAACTATATACTTTATTACTGACATCGGAATAAATTCTTGAGACGTTTCCACGAAGTGCTAGTCGTATTAGATAGCGCTGGATTCTTCTAGAACAGAAAAACAGAGGTTTATACTTTATTTGCTGTTCTCGCACACGTCCTCGGAAATGATAACACTGTTTTCATAAGATATAATTTAAGATTTCTGGCCTATTTCTCTAATACGAGGCGACTCGGAAGCATTATTTATTGTTGAACATAACAGCAACATGGTCTGCAGTGCTTAGCACAATGAGTATACAATGAAGGCAAACTGCGGACGGGACCAGCTAGGCACGAGCATGCAGGCCTTGCACACCCGGTGGTGCTTACGATGCCACCCGACAGAACATCGTTATTCAGAAGGAAATAGTTATGAGGTCAGTGCTAGGCGTCACGAGCCTAGTCAATAAACTCGTTGTTTAGAACGCTGTATAAGAGCATAAAAGACATTTGCGTTTTTGGAAATGATTAGCGTTTCTTTTATTTTCGGTTCTAAAAACGGGTAAACTTGCGTGCCTCTAGTTTCTGCGGTATTTTCGGTGAGTGCGTATACAACGGAAAGCTCGCCAGTGTCTTTATCATGTACTCATATAAATAATCACCGCTCTTTCCTATCCTGACAAGAGTTACGCAAAGCTTGAGAATATTTTGTTAGCAGTGTGCTTTGCTCAGGTTTGCAGCGTTTCACTGTCATGTTTCTGAGACTGGTCTGAGATCACTGTCCTGGAATCGCTACACGATTTTTTACACGAACACAGTAACCGTGTTCAGTGCACCATTATGCGTGGAGACTTTGCACCTGCCAAAGATGATGATGATGAAAATGTATTTATTGGAGGATGGCTCGAAGGCCCTGCCAAAGATAAACTGAGACCTTTTGTGTGCAGAGCCATCAAGTACGCATACTGAATCCCTCCTGCATTTAGCTTTCTCTTTTAATCTTAAACAGATCGCAGATGAGCCGACACGTGTTCAGTCAAACTCAAGTGCACTTCTCGACCTTGTTCACATACAACAACAATGTAGCGAGAAAAAATTGGAGGACGCTTTTCACCTTTAAGAGTAAAACGCGATAGCGTAATCAGGACCCGTTCGCATAGTAGGTCTGGTAGAAATGCTGGAAAAGGGGTTTGTGTTTGAGTTTCATCGTAGCAGAATTAGGTTTTCTCGCACATTCAAATTACAATCCGACGCCGATTGGTAAACAATCCGACGGCGAATCCGACGCCAAATGGTAAAGTCGTACTTTACCATTTTCCTGACGGATTTCGCTGTGAGAAATTCAATTTTTGTTCACCAAAACCTTGCACCACGTAGAGGGCCTGCGCGGTCTGGGTGGTTGGGGATGATTTTCTACTCCACCCGCATCGCACGCCGACGCCGGTTGCCGACGCCGGATTTTCTGCGACACATTGCCCTTAACGCTATCGCGTTAAAATTTACGATCACTGGAGTAGTGAAGGAAATGAATTTGTGCAACCCGGTCAGTCTATGCAATCAAAAGGTACAGTGAACAGTGAGATACTGTGAAACTGCCGCAGTAAGACTCGATTCCGGAAGGACTGACAGAACGTTTATTGTTTACAAATACCATGTTTTAGATGCGAAGTCACAGATGCGATGTCACTCCCTCCCTCCCTCGATCCATCCATCCATCCGCCGTGCGGCGTCCGCACCCCTACTGCGCATGCGCATCCTCCTCTCCTCTCCGACGCTCCTCTCCAGATTGCGCAACGAATGGCAATAATGCGAAGCAGCTTAGGTTAGAGGCGCGACGGTAGGCGCCCCAGAGGCACCGGCAACAGTCACCAACGCCGCGCGCATTCGGTGCGAACGCGGGCAAAACGCCGACGGCGTCGACAACAGTTCTGCGCGTTGCTGGTGCTGCTGCATGTCCAAGTTTATACAGCTGATAAAACTACCTTGAGTCGACCCCATGGCTGCTTCGCATACTACTCAGGGTTCCCCTACGGAAAGATGGTGTAATTCTTTAAAGCGAAGCTTTTTATGGCTAGGCGAAACGAAAAAAGCGTTTAGTTGCCTGTCCACAGAAAACTACCATCATCAGCATTGGCTCGAGCGTCGTTGCAGTGGCTAGCGTCATCGTCTTCTTCCGCAGCTGGCTCGTCGGCGCCCATCGGGTTGCGCTCGTGCCACTGCTCTCACGTTCGTCGTCGTCGTCTTCTTCCACAGCTGGCTGCGTTGCCGCTCATCATTCCAGCGTAGAATTTCATTTCTCTTATGTCGTCGTAATGGGGAGGCCGCATTTACGGGGTTATATGAGCCATTGCTTAAGGGGGTATGGACCATTCATTATCTTACGTAACGGATAGATTTAAAATTTTGAAGCAATTTAATGTCGAAGAATCGCAAGCGGCAATAGCGAGCAAATGCTGCCAACCACGCAGCTGAGCAAACTCGAGACATCGAACGCTAGCGACAACAGCGGACTGCGGGCATACCGTCAGTGACGTCGTTCTCTCCGTCGCAACCAAACGTGCCTGTAACATCATTAAGAAACACAAAGACGTAACCAATAATTTAGAAATACTTTAATGAACCGTCGGGATTAACTCAGCGATAAACACCGGTGCCACAAGTTTCAGCTTCGCTGGTTAACCATCTGTACGGAGTGCTTGGGCGGTGATTTTCTTTTTATTTTTGTATAACTTAAGCGACTAAGTGTACCGTTGGGACGAGTGAAGCATATTTGTATTAAATTCGTTCTCCGGAGGTGCGCTGGTGGATTATGGCTTTATTCATGCCAAACGAATTATCATTTAGTCGTGCGGATTGCGACACTTATCAGGATTTATGCCTTTATTCTACGCCTCCTCTCGCTTCAATGGGCGAGAAAATAAATTAATTCAATTTAGTTCAACGTCCGCGCTTTGAGAGATCGCATAGCGGAGAGCAGAATAATGCGCAGCAGCCTACTGCCATACATTCTGAGCAACAGAAGCGGGTCACTGGATGAGCACTTATGTTCATTGATGTCTGTTATAGAGCCGCTTGGAGGTTCCTGTATACCAGCCAGCCAACCGACGTCATTAGGCTCGAATACCAAACGCAAATGTATAGTGCGTGTCTGCATTGGTAAATACGCCGAGACATATTGTTTATAATTATGAGAGCGCGTACCTCGTCTGTGGTTAGGCTCAAGAAATAAGCTTTATTATGGACTGAAGAATTGCAGACTACAGAGCTTTGATGCGTGCGCCACGAGGGGTGCAGTTGCTCGGCGAGCGCGAGTTTTACTAAACGGGTACGACCTGCGAAAACCTGCACAACTCCGAATATCTGTTCTGTTGGAAGTCTGAAATATTCGGTAGTGAAATGTGTCGCCATATCAACGAGACCGGACACGGCTTCTTGAAGTGTTTACGATGCCTATAATCTATATACCAAAGAGGACCGCAAAGCCTGTGACGTTGTTCATCGATGTTTTCGAAAGTACCATGAAAGCTCCGTGATCACGAACAATGAGTAACTCTCATGATTATGAAATTGTAAGGAAAGATATATAGGTGCTTGTGAAATCTGGGCAGAGATAATGTAACAATTCTATTTCAACGCCGTTCCTTGTGGCGCTTCATCGGTGGTCAGAGCGGCGCTCCGTCCGTGTTATCAACGGGATCAATTGGCAATGAACGGCGAATGATAAATGGGGCACACAATCAAGCGGAATAAATTGCGACATTATGCTGGCCCTGTCTTCGCCAAGCACACTATTCCATTTTTTTTCGGAGAAACAATTTGTAGTGACGAACACAACCAGTTTAAACGTTATCACCTGCAACAGTTTTTCGCACAGACAGAGAACAGGAAAACGAACATCAGCACTGTCGCGGCCTCGCGAGGCACAATTTCTGAAGCCGTGCCGTGAGCAGCCTTATGGCCATTCGCCGACACGTCTTTCTCGAGAGATTTTTGCTGACTCAGGATGACGTCGACCTCGTTCGTTACAGATGGTATCTCTTCTCGCGAGTGCTGCCTGTCGTGCGGCGAAAAACCCTGCGAATTATCGTCGCTTTCGTCGCCGTCTGCCTCGTCATCGCTGACGTCTTCGTAATCGTCATCGTAAGGACGTGCAGAAGACAGCACGGACCCCGTAGTGTCAGTCGTGAGGGGGCCATCGCCTAACGCGGGACGCTCGTAGTCCTCGGTGCATCCCAGTTGTTTGAGGCTCAGCCGGACCACTTTGCTGCCGCCGGTCGCGTTGGCCGGGGCCGTCGTGGCATCTTCGAAGTCGCATTTGACGTGGCGCAGTTCTCGACGGAACTTGGCGTTGCGCGTGGCTTTCTCCAGGTGCAGTATCCAGGCCAGCCGGCAGTCGCAGCTGAACTTGTTGCCTGCGCATCGACAGTAAAAAGTAAGAGTTTTTTACTTCTACTACGCAGTACAAGTACGCATGCTCATATTGTCACGCGTATGTAATTTTACTTTTTGTCGGTGACCGTTTTCACTAGATTATCGCTGTTATCGAGTTATCGTTCGGCGCAACACGCGCCGATATACTGAAATGTGTCTTTTACGGGCCAAAACCACCATATGATTATGAGCCGTGCCGTATACATAGGTTGCACGGACGTCATCGCGGACGCCATATTGGAGTACCAGCAGGTCGAGAAGGGGAGTAAGCAAGGACCATGACAGCAACAAAAAGCGCGTCTTGTGTCGAACGTCAGAGCGACAACAATGATAAACCGGTGAAACACCAACAAAAAGCGCGTCTTGCGTCGAACCTCAGAGCGATAACAATGATAAACCATTGAAAAGCAGGAGCCGTGAAAAAGCAAAATAGTTTGCGCGTGATAATACGTTGCACTGACGTCATTGTAGTCACCATCTTTGAGTAGCAGCGCGGTGTACCCGCCGGGGTGGCTCAGTCAGCTAAGGCGTTGCGCTGCTGAGCACGAGATCGCGGGATCGAATCCCGGCCGCGGCGGCCGCATTTCGATGGAGGCGAAATGCAAAAACGCCCGTGTGCTTGCGTTGTAGTGCACGTTAAAGAACCCCAGGTGGTCAAAATTAATCCGGAGCCCTCCACTACGGCATGCCTCATAATCAGAACTGGTTTTGGCACGTAAAACCCCAGAAAGAAGAGAAGTACCAGCGCGGTGAGATATGACTGCGTGACGTCACATGAATAGTATATATAGGGGGAAACTCCGGATTCATTTTCACCACTTGGGTTCTTTAACGTGCACCATAATGCACGGTACACGGGTGTTTTAGCATTTAGCCCCCGTTGAAATGCGGCTGCCGCGGTCGCCCTCGGGCTTACCAGCGCAACACCATGCAAAGCCATTGCGCCACCATGGCAGGTAACTGAAACCGAAAATTCTTCAATGTTGTCGCGGATTAAGTAGCGAAAGAGTCTCGTCTGATCGCATTGCGTCTGCGCGCGACGCGAATGCTGTGGTACATTCTCGAATGTTAGCTAGACCGAGGGATTATTCTGTAACACATGTAGCGTGATAAATGTATAAATAGCGCATGGACTAGACCTGTCAGTTCAGATTCGATGACTGTACTCGCCGATGTCGTTGTGCTTTGAGGGTTGTTTGTCTTCCTGGACACAAGTTCGCCCAATGAGGAGTTAGATTCCTAACTCACAGTTCTGGCACTGTCCGCTTCTTCACCGATACTGCAAAGGGACAATATTCAGTAAACGAACAGTGCTATGCATAGGTTGTACGGACGTCATCGCGGACGCCATAATGGGGTACCAGCAGGTCGAGAAGGGGCGTAAGCAAGGAACATGACAGCAACAAAAAGCGCATCTTAGTTCGAACTTCAGAGCGATAACAATGATAAACCGGTGAAACAGCAATAAAAAGCGCGTCCTGCGTCGAACGTCAGAGCGATAACAATGATAAACCGGTGAAAAACAATCGCCTTGAAAAAGCAAAACAGTTTGCGCGTGATAATACGTTGCAAGACGTCATCGTAGTGGCCATCTTAGGGTACCATCGCGGTGAGACATGGCTGCGTGACGTCACCTGAATACTATCTATAGCGGAGGCACTGCGATGTATAGCTATACGACATAACTATTTTCTAGCGTATTTACACTCAACTGCTTGACTGCCTATAGACGGTTTCATGCTCGAGATAACAGCAGCGAGCGTGCCGCCCCAAAGAAACTTCCGGTCACGTGCCTTATCAGCCTGGTATGTTTTAACCAACGCCTCCTATATTATAGGAGGCGTTGGTTTTAACGCATGGTTGCTTCTTTACCAGTTACATTTAGCAGCTACGTCAGTGGGCAAAACCGGAAGCCGTGCAGGGCCTATGTTTGTAATCAGTGAAAAGGTCTATACAGAGGAGTTACTGGGTTTAGCCTGGCACAGGCGTAATAGTGCTTTCACAGACAGCCACCTTTGGGCCGCGATTTTGTAGCGATGACTTATGACTCATGACTCACGGCCGGCTGATCCCGTTGATAACGCGAGCGGACCGTCGCTCTGACCACTGACAAAGCGCGATAAGCGCGAAAAGGCATTATTACCGGGAAGGCATCGCTACAATATACCGGCCTTGGTGTGCGTCGAGTTCAGCAAGGTTGAGCGATAATTAAGTCGTTGAACGACTTGCGACCTCCGGAAAGTGCGCCACCGATCTCCGCCACTTCAAAGACTGCTCGCGAATCGAAGTTAGCGAAACATACTGAATACACTGATTTTAATGCGTAAGCATGCTAGGGCTACTTCGCTCGGAAATCTGTCCGTCCGTGCATCTGTAACGCGGGACACCACGCGCTCCATAGGCGTACATTGAATGCCTTATGACTACGTAAGACTACTGATATTTATGATTATGGCTACATATATTGATACTGAATAGCTATGAACAGTTATTACAGTTAATAAAAGGCATAATTATTTATGGATAAATAATTATGCCTAAATAAATCCTCTAGAGTAATGAAGGTTAAGGAAGCGTAAAAGAAAATAATAAATTACAAATAATAATAACTAATAATTAACTACGATATTATTTACACTTAATTTTCGTTAAGTTATTTAGTCTACTCAAGAGTAATTACGGTTAAATTAATTAAGACTAATTTCGATTGATTGACTATAAAACGATTAAGATCAATTATGAATAGTTAAAGGTAATTATGATGATTTAGACCGTATTGAGATTAATTACGATTACATTGCTTAACCCCGATCAAGAATAATAAGGGTAATGAAGATTCATTCATATGCATTACCTAACCCTAATTCAGATTACGATTGCATTAATTTCACCCAATAAGATTAATTCCAAATAATTAGGTTCACCAATTAGGTAATTGGAACAGGTCATTGCAATACTTGCAGCATATTGCGTCATCCCCGACAAAGTGAGCCGCGGTGTGCATAACTCGGCCACTGCATCAATCACTGGTTGCATGAGCGCAAGATGAGCGACCGGAAATAATGCTGATTTGCATTATCTGACAAGTTGCACTAAGGAGTTTGGGCAGTATTTTTCTTCAGCAGTGTTATGCATGGAAATGTCATTCGTATGGAAGAAAGCTGGGCTAGTTGAAATTTTGAGATCTGGTGCATTTCCAGCGCTTAATTACGGAAAAACAGGCACAGTGAGTGTTGTATTTTCTTCTCTCAGTATTTCCTGCTTCCCCTTAAGCGCTTGAAATTAATCAAATGTTATACGTAGTTTTCTATGAGGGTCACGGGATATTTTATGGTCTCCGGGTACTTGCTTTTACCGTGTCCATGCAGGGCACATCGAAAAATAAAACCATCGTGATGAAATCGAGTACAAAGACTGCTTAAAGCAGAATAGACAATCAAGTCGTGCGTCGTACCGTTTTTTTTTTCTTGTTTTCAGCAGAGGTCTTGTTTTAAGCAGAACTTTGTTTCCAAGTGTGACTGATTTTTGTATAGCTCATATCTGTATATCTGGTAACGGAGAAATTGCTTTGCTCAGTATTCGCCGAGCCTATACTAATGAAGTTTTTTTTTTAATTTAGTACGGTTGAAAATCTACCAAAACTAGGAGTAAACGTTTTGATTAGGCCATCATTCATTCAAATTAAGTGAAATGAAGCGTCTTAAACAATACAACATTTATATATTGTTTACTGCTCTGAAATATATGCCACATGTAAGACGTCCGCAAAAGTCTCGTAAACAATATACCAATTTCACCTTAGTTTTAGACTAATACAGTATATTTGCCTCTTTTAGACGATCCTTCAAATGCTGTTTAAAATATGAAGCATCTTTTTGTGTTCAAAGTTCACTGCACTTCGATTCTTCTTAAACTTATCAATTTTCGATAAATCTTGCAAAATATTCGAGGCGGCAAATCAAAACAAAATTGTTCACAAAATCCGGTAGAATTAAACGTTCTCTCTCAAATGCATTCATTTTTATGCAAGTCGCTTCAGTGGTTGTAAGATCATCTTCTGCGTTTCACATGCATTTGAATTTGAAAATCGGAGTTGTCCCCGAGGTGAAGATTCCCCTTAAACGTGGATAGAACACGACCCGCCGTGGTGGCATAGTGGCATTTCGCTGCTAAGCCCTAGATCGCGGGTCCCGGACGCTGCGGCCGCATTTCTATGAAGGCAAAATGTTAAAAATACATCGTTTATTTCGTGCTCATTAAAGAACCCCAGGTGGTCGAAATTAAACCGGAGTCCCCCACTACAACGTGCCTCATAACCATATCGTAGTTTTGGCATTTAAAACACCCAAATTCAATTTTATTTCTTTTTAAATAAAACACGAATGCTTTCATCATCCATACACACGAACTGATTGTGCTCTTTACAACGCACTCGTGGGGTCATGGAGATAAAAAAGAAGAAAAAAAAATAAAGTACTGCAGGACGCTTAAGCTTCGCCTTTAAGAGTGGAACGCGATAGCATTCAAAGATCCTTGGCTGCTTATCAGACTTTTTTCTCGTATATCCAAATTACAATCCGACGCTATCACGCCTGTAGGTTGAGGTTAAGTCGTACTTTGATTTTTCTGACGGATTTTACTTTGAGAAATTTTTGTTCACTAACGCCTTGCGTCACGCGGAGGGCCTGTATGATCGGGGTGGTTCGGGATGATGATTATTTCCGCCAGACGCCGATGTTTAACACCGACGCCGAAGCCAACGCCGGATTTTCTGCGACTAACGCTGTCGCGGTAAAAAAGAAACAGCATTGGCGGGTGCATTCTTAACCGGCATGGCAGAGAGCGCTGCGCGCAACATGCTTTCCGGAGGGAAAATTGTGTTTTCCCCCGATGTCCACGTGTCTCCGCGCTCAGCTTTCAGCCACGCCAACACGGGCTTTGCGTGTTCCCGGGCCGCAGCTCGACAGCAAAGTGTCCTACCTTCCGCAGGAAGAGAGGCGAAAATGCGTTGGCACACTCATAACGTGGTTGAAAAGCAAGCGGTACAGAAAAAGAGAAGGCAAAATGTAGAATATCCAGGTGACAGTGGGACGGCAAAAAGGTAGATGTAACACGCCTGTTTGAGTTTGAGGCAAAAAGCAACGTGATTGATCTGTCCTTCTTTCTTTATCGCCTGCTGAAAGCCCGTGGAAATGGCTTATAGCGAAGAGAAATGCTAGTGCCGGTCGGGGGTTAAGTGACCTGAGCGAGCGCGCTTTGCTTGCACATGTGTCGCATCGTATGACGAAGCCCTTCGACCTTATAAGTTGACAGCGGTAGAGCACTGCATGGGCCGATTTTTTCAGCCCGGGCCCGGCCCGGGCCCGTTTTTACGTTTGGCGGCCCGCCCGAGCCCGATCAAAACTTTTATGGCGAGACCCGGGCCCGGAAATAATCTACGCTACCCGCCCGGCCCGGCCCGGCCCGCCACCCCTTTACCTTAGGCCCGAGCCCGGCCCGAGCCCGACTCGAAACCGGCCCGAACCCGACCCGAGACCGAAAAATAATGTTTTTCAGAGTTGAGACGCCCGAGAATAACTCGCTGCACGTTACATGCACACCACCAGAAAGCCCGAGCCCGGCCCGGGCCCGCGTCAAAAAACCCGAGCCCGGCCCGGGCCCGGGTCAAAAAGCACACGCCATGCCCGAGCCCGGCCCGAGCCTGTGAAAAAACTGTTCTACCCGGCCCGGCCCGGCCCACGGGCCGGGCTGGGCTCGGGCTTTCGGGTAAGCCCGAGCCTGTGCAGTGCTCTAGACAGCGGATGTACCAGAGAGAGAGAGAGAGAGAGAGATTCAACTTTAATGGTGCCAGCAATTCACGAGGGCGGACGCAGCAAGTGAACGTCAGTATTTTCTTCCTAAACAACCGAAAAGCCATTTGATAGTATAGTATAAAAGGAGGGTGTTTACCGGCTACGAGGTTAGTACGACACGGCTTGAACGAGATCGCATTATATGTTCATTTACGCAGCCGGTGCTACACATTTATTAGGGAAAAGCACCACTCACTCCAATTTTTTTTTTTCCAGCTAGCCCGGCAGCTTAGGTGATAACAAGCGCTGTTCGGGGTTTCCAAAGGGACGCTAACGTAGAAGAATGGGTTGAGTTGCACTAATAATCACTTGTCTCCGTTAGCAAAACAGCCACTTTTACCTTGAGAGGAGGCTTGAGTGAGCAGAAAAAAAAAAAAAAAAAAAAAGAGAGATCCCGGACGCGGCGGCCGCATTTCGATGGAGGAGAAATGCGAGAAATGCCAGTATAGTGTACACCGTGCACGTTAAGGAACCCCAGGTGGACAAAATTAGTCCGGAGTCCCCCACTACGGCGTGCCTCATAATAATATCGTGGTTTTGGCACGTGAAACACACTCGCACAAAAACGCAATAAAGGAAAGATGAGTGGGCGATGCCGTCCCGAAGTTAGCGCAGCAGTTTGGCGTGACGTCATAGATTTTGATAACGTCGACACAGCTCTAGTTTATCGAATATCGGTGAAGAAGAGCTATACCTTAGATACTGAGAGAACCAAAGGCTTTATCTAGGGAGTTTCGAGAACTTTCCTGTGTGACTAAACAGACGGTCCTATTACGAGAAAGCACATTTAAATCTGTGACGTCGCGCTGACCTATAGCGGCGCCCAAGTTGTGGCGCGATGGTTTAAAAAAAAATAAAATAAAAATAAAAACTTCGGACTTGATTTTTTTTCCATAATGATGCCAACATTTTTCCGCCAAATGGATAAAAAAAACTATGTGTTAAAAACGTATACTTCACCGGTGCGAACTCATTTGGTGGCGTTCGTTGGTGCCTCTTGAAAGGCTCGTTCCTTTGCTCACGCACGACTCAGTAAACGGCACGCGAACATGTTTACTTCTTTCACTAGTGAGCTGCTTGACAGTGTATCATTCTTAGTGAACCTGCATATGCTTCGTACTGTGTAACTTAATATTGTTAAGGAAACCTAGATTTATCACGAGGGAAAGCTACTTGCAAAATTGAATATAGAATGGGGCAACGATTCCAGAATTGAGTTTGCAAAACCCGCACTTTTGCTTCTTGTGCATTCAAATAATCACTGAAATAAATCACGCTAAGCAGCCGAAAGGTGAACGTAACGTAGAGAGAGAGAGAGAGAGAGAGAGAAAGGACAAGCTTTCTTGGCGCTTCCTCACAAGTGGCGGGCTATGCTTGACAGAAGTCGTTTTGTTTCCTTTTTGCTGAGCAGCCACATCGGCTCTGTGATTTCAAAGAAAGCAGCTTAATTAGGTGAACATTACCGTTTTGCTGCCTTTGTCATACGATTGTAACTGTTGCTAAAAAGATAAAGAAAAGAAACGAAACACATACGCACGAATGAGCCAAAAATACGAGAAGTAGCAATGTCATACGGCGCAAATTTAGCGCTTCTTTTAATTAACCTAACCTACGAGAATTAACGCTGCATCAAAACGGTTAATGTCGCATTATACGAGAGCGTATGTGTCTTGCGTTGCAGCAAGTGTCATTAGCTTTCTAAAGTCTTAAACGTTCAATGCTACCGAAGCACAAATGCGCATTTGGGACTTTGGCAATTGACGGACGCGAAAAGTCGGACCCTGGCTTGACGAGTGTATATGTATACAGGGTGTCCAACCTAAAAGTAGCCAATGTTTTAAAATTGACGGAGTGTGCTAGGAGGCTCAAACCAACTCAGTGGTGTTGAGGATCGCGTGTCCTACTAGTCTGCGGTATTTTTTTCGTTTTGCAAGGCCAATTAATTAGTACACACTAATTGTCTAACTTTTTAAATATTGGTTTCACCAATAAAGTGCCAATACGAAAGTTGTAGCTCACATTTAAATATGACCGACTGAAGTGTTTGCAACTATAAGTACCATTGATGGAGCTTCTTGTAATTGCGTTTAAAGAACACCCGCGAAACACAAAAACAACCGCAGGATAGCGCCACTATTTCAGCGCCCCCAGACGACCGATCACTGAAGTACATTGTTTGCATGCCTTTTTACGAGACGCACACGCGTACCGTGTCGTGATCGGGCGCACAGAGCGAGCGGCGGTGATGAACGTGTGTCGCGTTTCGACATGACGTGGCATAAACGCATCATTCGCTCCACTTGGGGCATGAAGCCTCGACGCGCAAGGCACACACACACACACACACACACACACACACACACACACACACACACACACACACACACACACACACACACACACACACACACACACACACACACACACACACACACACACACACACACACACACACACACACACACACACACACACACACACACACACACACACACACACACACACACACACAAAAAAAAAAAAGAAATCTCGGGCTTGAGTGAATGTTGACCGCAGGATGGCTAAATTGGGAAGGAAAATAGAATTGTCATGTTCTTCTGTTCGTTCGCGATCATATCTTACTAGCGAGAGTTGCTGGCGCGTATCTTGCGGCCACCTGAAACACCAAGCCTGTCCCGGACAGCGCTGCAGACACAATCGGATTTCGTTTCTTGATCAGTCGTCTGGGAGCGCTGAAGTAGTGGCGCTATCATGCGCCTGTTATTGTATTTCGCGGTCTTTCTTTAAAGACAATTACAAGAAGCTCCATCAATGGTACCTAGTTGCAAACACTGCAGTCGGCCGTATTTAAATGTGATCTACAACTTTTGTATTGGCACTTTCTTGGTGAAGCTATTGTTTCAAAAGTTAGGTAATTAATTTATACTAAGTAATTGACTTTGCCAAACAAAACAAAAAATACTGTAGACTAGGACACGCGATCCTCAACACCACTGAGTTGGTTTGAGCCTCCTAGCACACTCCGTCGTATTTAAAACATTGGCTACTTTTAGCTGGGACACCCTGTATCATCATCAGCCTATATTCATGTCCACTGCAGGACGAAGGCCTCTCCCTGTGATCTCCAATTACCCCTGTCATGCGCTAACTGATTCCAACTTGAGCCTGCAAATTTCCTAACTTCATCACCCGACCTAGTTTTCTCCTTCTCGTGGTATCCATTCTGTAACTCTAATGGTCCACCGGTTTTCCATCCTACGCATTACATGGCCTGCCCAGCTCCATTTTGCCGCTTATATACACACTGTATATAAACCTTATATACTTATTGACACAGGTGCAGTCAGAAGCCATTTTCGTTTCCACGTTGATTTTGATAACAAATCTTATTGTATCCAAACTACGTTATGCTTCTACACGATATTATTAATATGGATTTTTATTTTGCCATCGCGAATGATGGGTGTAAAGCATTATTCCATTCATACCTACGTTCCCATTACGCCGGTTTCTGGTTTCATATAATGTTCTGTTCAAGAAATCAGCACTCTAGTGCTGCCAAACGCATAGTAACTGATTTCCATAATTTTTCACTTATTTAATGAATAACTAAAATAATTCTCCAACCACGCCCTCTCGGGGTGAGCGGGGCTATCGTGAGAAATTCTATGCCCCGCTGAATATTTTGAATGCCACATCCTCTCTTTGAGGCTCTTGGCCTTGCAGTGTTTTGCCTGCTTCATCGTAGTCTTTATGTTACAGCTGTGACTTTTGTATTACTCGCTACATTAATAGAAAACCGTTCTGTTCTTGCCGACCTAATAACTTCACCTCATCACTTTGCAATTCCGTTATTGACTTTATATAAATTTTCTATTTCCTTGAATATTTCTTTGAATTCTGAATATTCGCGTCGCGCATACCTGCAATGAGATTACGCAATGTTCGGGGACAACAGACAGCGGATAGAACCATCGATAACATTCGATAAACTTCCGATACATGCAGGCGTGTCCTGCGCTGAGGTTTGTCAGCATCACTTCCGCTTTTGGCAGCGACCGGCCAGCATAAGCTATCCCCCGTTCAAGTCCGTCTTTCCTCTGGACTAGAACGGCACCGAGGCCTGGGCTACTGGCGTCAGTGTGGATTTCTGTACCACCCGTGTAACCGCCCGTGTAACCGCCCTTCTGTTATAATCACCATTGGGATTGACAGTATATGTAAAGAGAGAGAGAGAGAGAGAGAGAGATACTTTTTTCTTCTTAATTCTGCGGTTTTCAAAATTCGTGGAGGCACAACGCTTACTAAAACTTCAGTCCGCGGTATCTGGCTCAATGTTCCTGGTTAGTTGCAGCACCCGCACATTGGCATAACTGGCACTCCCTACAACTCTGAATACTCCAGTGGCTGGCACTATGTCGCCAGCGGGTAATAATAGAAACGCTGGCGCGTCTACCACAACTTCGTCATAAGATTGACATTGATCTTTTACGTTAGCGTCTCTGATGTTTCAAGTTCAAAGAAACAAGAACTCTCTGAACAGGTAAGTAGAACACGCTTAAACATCATCGCTCTTCATCAATTTGACAAGGCATCATGGCGTGACCATTTAACGCTTGGTTCTTGTTCTCGTTTCCATGCCTGGAACTGTCCAGGAAGCAGGCTGATTTAAGGTGCGTTTAAATGATGTGATATTTCATAAAGTAAAAAGAGACTTACGATATAAAATAAGGGCTAAGAACGTTTGCCATATTTTAGAGAGCAATTTTTTTTTGCCCGTTCGTACATTGCTTGCAGTTAAGATCGTACTGGCTCCGACTTGGGCGCCGAAGTGTCGTCAGGTTACAGCCTTTTGTTCCACGGTATTCTTTTTTAACATATAATTAAACTTTAACCACAACTTGACCGGTACCAGTCAAACTGCGCCTGTTCAGTGCTGTGCACTTTGACTGTGAATTCTATGAGTAACAGAGGTATCTGGCAAATGAGAGGGCTGGCGGATGAGCAATGCTTGCTTCGCCATCCACCACTATTAGGACAAAGAGAGAGAGAGAAACAAAGAGAGAAAGGCAGGGAGGTTAACCAAGGACGTGCCCGGTTGGCTACCCTACACTTGGGGAGGGGAAAGGGGAAATAATGGAGTACCTGCAGTGACAGTGCTCCCGCAGGCAGGGAGGCAAGAAGTGAGTGGGAGGGAGGAAATCACGCCACCTGTTCTGTCCCAATCTCTTCCTACGCCACTGATCTTCGCACTGATGTCTGCTAGCGGATCGTGTCAAAATTAGGCGCATAATAAACGTGTACACCACGAAGCTTAGAGTACGAGCAGTATTCTAACAATAGAGGCATAAATTTGTCCCGTAATGTTGTGGTATATCCACAAAACAAACGCTGCCCGTGATTTCCAGAGCCGTGAATCCGTACATAACTGAAGTGTATACGGTGAATATTATCTCAAATACTCGCTCGAAGGAAATTGTAAGAGTCCCAGCGATGCAGCGTTTGTGCTCTCCGAAAACTTAACGCTTTAGTGGCAGTCTCGGAAGTTGGGACTTGGAAACGTTTTATTGCGATAGCAATTATATGGACACTCAAAAGCAGATTTCTGCCGTCGGCGTCGCCGTCGCCGTCGCCGTCGCCGTCGCCGTGAGGTTCCGTATGACGTCAATGGAGATGAAATCGTGGCCGCGCGCCGCCGAACGCTGTATGTGCGAGTGAAAGGGCGCGAGGGACGCGCTCTTTCACGGGGAGTGAACGCACGGCGGAGAACAAACGCGCGTTCTGCGCCGTGCTTCCTTAAGGGCTGCAGAAGTAGGCGTCTCTTTCCTCCTTTACAATCACCATATATGTAGAGCAAACGCGCCTTCTTCCGATGCGCGAGAGGCCGTGGGGGAGGGGGGGAAGGGGGAGGGAAGGGAGGCGACGTTTAGCTGCGGCACCAAGTGCCTATTTATATCAGAGGCTCCGGCAACAGTCACCAACGCCGCACGCATTTTGAGCGAACGCGGGCAAAATGCCGACGGCGTCGACAACAGTTCGGCGCGTTGCCGGTGCTGCTGCATGTCCAAGTTTATACAGCTGATAAAGCTAATATCATTACTCCGTATATCTCTCTACAAATTTGCTATCGCAATTGATGCTTCACCTTTCAGGTGAAACTGCGACAACTTTTTGGAGCCGGGAACGCGATAGCGAAGCGATGTCACCGAGCAAAAGTTGGGCAGAAAAAAGCCAGAGTCGGTAGACAAATCAAATAACTGCGAACAACTGAGGGGAAACGGAGACGCTCTAAGATGGCGCAGACTAAACAGGCAAAACAATTGCACGAATGTGTAGGGGGACGCATTGTGAGTGCTCTGCTTGGCCCCACGAGATTTTGACGGATTGCGTTTGCCCATTTCATCCATCTTATCGAAATCAGCGGAGCTACCTCTGGAAACGGGACGCTGTGGCTCGTCTGTTTTCGTGTTTGTTTCACGCTCGGAAAAGCGCAGGACGAGAGCGACATCTCGCGAGGCTTTCATCTCTGGGAGCTGCTGCAGATGCTGAGTGCACCACCGGTCTAGGCGAGGAAAACGGTATAAGACTATCAGCTAAATCACAATCTGATGTATCAATAATTTTCAAAAGATAAAACAAATAAGAAAATTGGACCACGGCAAGGAAATCCAGAAGGCAGGAAAGGGACCGAAGGGCAAGACAACACGCAAACAGCGCAGCCCACGATATCCTCAGCCAGCGGAAGTCGTATAGATCAGGCAATATGACGTGCTACTGCAAAACGCGAGATCGATGGCGCCCGCGTTGCATTGAAGACAGATTGCAGAGATGCGTCTGTACTGGTATTTTGGGATACCCTGAGGGAATTAGAAGTGACCGAATTAACTCGAAGTCCTCGAGTACGCCACGCCGTCTTTCGTTGCGTTCCTGTAGCTATGGTAAACAGTCGGTCGGCTAAAATAGTTTACGGGACACGGGTTCCACGACAAGCATGAATTTACGCTCTGTAAATGCGTGACGCTACTAAATAAATGGATCACCGAGTAGCTTGGTCACATAGACTACTAGAAATTGAAACTTAACTCGAGGCCCTTGTGCTAGAATTCGCAGAAATTCGGATTATTGTCCCCTGTGCCCTATAATCATGTGCTCCATAAGCTTTTACGGCTGATTCTACGTAAGAACCAACCAGCAAATCAGTGTTATTTTTTCACACCACGTCTGCCGAAGCTAAAATAATGCTACTACACGAGATTAAAAAAGAAAAGAAATGACAACAAAGAAAGAGTAAAAATATAAAGTGGACATGGGCAAGTCATGTAAGCGCAGAACAGGTAACCAGTGTTTTGTAAGATTAATGGAATGTCTTCATTAATTGTGCACTTTAAAGCACCGTTACGCGCCAAACATGACGCGATGCAACATGACGCGTCTTGCATGCCATGACACGTGGTGACCCCGGCGAGTAACGTCACTACACGAACGTGGTTTTAACTGCGTCATTATGACGTCGGTGGCATATCGGAGACCTTGCCAACGAGTTCTGTATTCCGGTAGTTTGTTATTTTTACCGAGGTTCGGGTTTTCCTTGTCCATCACCAGCTACTCGGTCACTCTCATTGTTATCGCATGTCTTTTTTAAAATTTCTTTTGAATGTAATAATCATACCGCACTCCTCATTAATAATTCACCGACAAAAGTAATTTTGGTTTTACAATTATTGAACAACGCCAGCTAGGTATACGTAAGTGCACAATTTCTAGTCTCCGAGATGTGCGCGTGCGCGTTGGCATCCTCCGATACCGATTAATGCACGCTCTAACCCAGCGCACCGCTATCGCACAAAACAGTGCGAAACTTACTGCACTTAATATTGCTCCGGTATTCGCGGAACCTCAAAATTTTTTCTTCGCTGTACATAGGGGAGAGGACTTGTGTTGTATTTTGTAGACCTTCCTCTGAATTTCTTTTGTATTTTCTTTCTATTCGTAAACCTATTTCCGTGAATTTGTAATTCTTTATTTTAAACTGTCCACAATGGTGCGAAAAAGCGTTTTATGCAGTATAAGAAGATTACAACGTGGTCCAGGCAGCATGCAAGCGCACAAGTCAAAAAACAAAGTACGCCAACGGACACATTGAGTACTTGTCAGTCTGGAGGTGTAGTTCTGACTTCCACAGATACATGCATGGAACCCGGGACTTGTCGAGGAGATGGAATAAGGATCAAGTAAAGTAAATCAAGATGTACATGGAAGCATCGTAAGGCAAAAAAAAAAAAAAAAACAACAACTTCAGAGTCCTTTCACTGTGAAGTCAAGCAAAGTTGTGACAATGGTGGGTCTGCTATAGTGAATATTGCTAGCTATAGTGAATTTATAAATTATCATTATTGACTATATAGAGCGTCTTCGGCATGTTAGTCAAAGACCAAAGACACCGACATCTTGTTCTCGCCCGGCGCGATGGCCAAGTAGTGCGTTTGCGGCCCAAGTCCGCCCCATCGTCATAGACTATAACATATGAGCCACAACGTTCATAGCCACGGCACACTGCACGGCATCACCAGGATCCTGACATCCTGACATCAGGATCCTGGAAGATGTGATTAAACGTGCATCCGTCCCATAGCGAGTCCAAAGGGCAACTGCTGATAACAGCGTGATCTCTACGTCACGAGACAAAGGGGCACAACGATTGGTGGGATGTGCCGCTGCCGAGTATCGTGACACTTGTTAAAGAGGCGTCGTCGGTGGCGAGGAGTATAACAATGGGCCATGCATCATCCGTTTTGACACTTGTGCTAAGGAACTACTGGGGGGGGGGGGGGGGGGGGGACCGCCATGCACATGGAACCAAAGCAAATACTGCTGATGATAGTTTTTTTTTCTACACGCGGACACGATCATGGGGAACCTAGCCCTTAACAGTTTCGCTGTAAAAAATATTTCCCTTAGTCAACAAACAAGACACCCAGGAAGAGCCGACAGTCTGGGTACTGTTTGTGCTAGCCTTGTGACTGGTGCGGCACATGAAGCTGCAAAGACGATTCTATTAGTTCATCGCAGAAGACATCCAAGAAGAGAGAGAGAGACAGAGAGCAAGCTGAAAAACTGGATCAAGAAAAAAGAACAAACCTTAACCATAGGATCTCACAAGCGAAAGAAAACGAAGCAAGGATGAGCTAAAGGGAGATTGGATGTGACAGCCGGCGCTAGCAGCAGCTTGAAGCCCCGATGACCCTTTTGTTTAGACTGTCTCGGATAAAACGGTGCGGCGAGCTTCGCTTCCAGACCCACGCGGCGTAAACATCTTCGTCGTGGTGAAGTCACGGTCTCTCGTTGCGTCGGGACCAATAACACACGTAATAGCTGGGAGGCTATCCCGAAATGACGACTACCCGTGTTAGAACACGCCAGCGCGTGTAGCCGGCTGAGTGTAACATCGGTAGGCCGCAGCCCTGCCACACGCCCTGTATATACAGGACGCGGCAGTAAAGGGGAGGCGGCGCTGTATAAACAGGCCCGCCGCCGGGGCGGAAAATAGAAGCCCAATACGTCTCAGAAAACGTTTTGCTTCTTTGGCATGCTTCTCTCGTTCACAGCGTGCAGATTCTGGTCTTATTTGATCGGGCTAACTCGCTGTACACGCCAGGAATAGTAGGAAAGAGAACGGAACACCGCCTGGGGTTTCTATATTGGTTGTTGCGCCTGGAAGCATTGCGCCGTTTGTTGAGAGCACATCCATGACGGAAAGTAGGCGAGGCTATCTCCCTTGCTATAGCGCTTGGCTTTGGAAAGCACGGCGACAGGAACCAATCTGTCGGCACTGGCGCAGTGTGTATAGGGTTTCCCTAGCTCAAACGCGTGCGGGCTGATCGCGGGGCTTGGGGCGCCGTGGCGGACGGTGTTTGTATACACCAGCTTCCCCTCCCCGTGGCCTCTGTTTTGTGAGTCGGTCTCACGCATACCGGGTCTCCCAGTGCCCTCAAGGTCAAGAGCACGAGGGCGAAGTTTTCGCGTGCGCCACCGCTGCCCGATGCGGCTCGCGTTCTCGTGGCGTATACGTGCTCCCCGGCACACACACGCTATTTAGAATGAGTAAAGAATTAGAAAGCTTTTGCGCACGAACCAACCAGTCAAATTACTGGAAAGTAAGGATCACTTTTCTACCTTGGAGGCTATGGAGTCGTGTCGTATCTTGTGCGACAACGTGCGTTCGTGCATGCGCGCGTGCGTGCGTGCGTGTGTGTGTGCGGGGGGGGGGGGGGGGATAGAAAGGCAGAAGGTAGGCAGGTTAACCAGAATAACCTAGAGGTATTGGGTCTGGGCCAATTGGGCTCGAAATATCATTTGCTAGTCCCGAAAAGACATTGGGTTCGGGTTCGATCCCCCTAAACAGAACAAAACTTTATTCAACTGCGAAACTTTCTTGGAGACCCGTATGTGCTTCCTTTGTAGCCTAGTGCTATTTTCGAGTGGATGATGTTTTTTCTTAAAACTTCGTCCATGTTAAGAATTTTCAGGGAGGGATTTGCTTATACTGTATGTATGCGCTCATTATCAACATTATGGTCCAAGAATCGTAATCCCTGAAGGAACCAATGCGTTCAAGAAAGAAAACTCCAGAAACTATCAAACGGGAAGATGTCGCCCCCTCTCACCGGTGAGGCTCATGTCGAAGGACTCGGCGTCGATTTTCGCCAGGTCCTGGACCGTCCTCCAGGTAAGCGTGAGCAGCTGGTTCTGCGACAGGTCCACGGACACCAGGTTGGGAGCCCCGCGGAACATGTGCGCGGGCAGCACGCGCAGCCGGTTGTACGACATGTAGAGCACGGTCAGCTGCGGCAGCCCTTCGAAGGCCAGTGGGTCGACCTCGGACAGCGCGTTGTACTTGAGGTCCAGCTCGGCCAGCTGGGGCATGCCGCTGAACAGGCGGGCCTCGAGCCGCGTCAGCTTGTTGCGGAACAGGTCGAGCCTGGCGACGCTCCCCAGGCCGCGGAAGCTCTGCTCGCCCAGTTTCTCGATGGCGTTGTCGCTCAGCTCCAGCTCCCGCAGGGCGCCCAGGTCCTCGAACGCGCCGTCGTCGACCACCTCCAGCTGGTTGCGCTCGAGGAACAGGTGCGTCAGGGAAGGAAGGTTCTTCAGAGAGCCGGCGCGCAGCCTCCTCAGCTTGTTGTCTCCGAGCTCGAGCTTCTTCAGGCGGGGAAGGTCCGCGATGGCGTCGGTGTCCAAGCTCGTAATCTCGTTCGAGTCCAGTGAGAGCACGACGAGACGCGAGAGGTTGTGGAACGAGTGAGGCTTGACGTCCCCGAGCTCCGCTTGCGAGACCTTTAGCCGCTCGATTTGCGGCATGTGGAGCAATGCCAACGTCGGGACAAAGTCGAGCTTATACTCGCTACCGAAGGCAGTGAATGCTACAGAAGTGACACTCGGTTGCCGTTCGAATGATTGAAAAACAACATGGTCCTCCGGGAGTTTTCTTCCTACGTAACACGTGACGTCGGTTACTTCGTCCGCATCGCTGGCGTCGCAACGACAGTACATGGGCTGGTCAATGAGGTTGCAGAGGTCAGGTACCGGGTCGTCCGAACCCACACGGCATATCGCTAGAAGCCAGGCCGCTACTAAGAGGGTAAGTCCAGAAGGCCTGCACCGAAGGAAAATAAAAGATGAAAAGTGAAAGTCGGTTATCAAAGCTGTAAAACGTTTTCTGGTACTCGAGGCTGAATGACGAAGCTTTGAATCGTGCAGCCAAATTTATCATACACACACTCAGCTTCATTTAACGTCCTTTTTGTTGAAGTAACTCGAGCGCCCGACAAGCTATTGCACAACGCCTTCATAGGGGTGTTTAGCTGCGTTGAAGGGCCTCTCACCAGGTCTGGCCATTTTGAGCTGACAAACGCATTGCATACAATGCGCGCTAACGACCGTGTCTGCTAAGTATTCCATCCATACGCGCCGCGGAAAGCGGCTTAAATTATAAATCAAACATCGTTGGTCCTGCTCCTCGCCGGCGCTACGCTAAAAAAATAATAATAAAAAAAAATAAGGTGGCGTCCGTGATGTATTCGTCACGCGATCCTCCGGTTCCATTATGGGAGAACGCAGGGTAGGAATTCCGCTTGCGGAGGCTAGACGGGGCATGTGCAGAGAGTGTCTATGCTGGGGGTGACGCTCGATCGCCTCCTGAAATCACGGGTTCGCGACACTTCAAATATTTTTATCTCTGCTATTAATGAACTAACTTGAAAAAAAAGCTTCTTATTGTAGAACACTGCTTAGAGAGTAGGTAACAACACCCAGAGTATAACCAGAATTTGCTATCTCGCCTGGTGAGAGGCGCTGAACCACTTTTTATCGAAATTGAGAAATGCATTTGAAGTTAAAATCGACTATTTCAGAATACTTTGCCGCAAAAAAAATACTCTAATGCATTCAGGAGAAGCGGAGTTATTGGCAATCAAAGGCCGCGTATGATCCCGTTCGCTTTGTTCCCGTACCTTCTTTAATGCCTTGCACTGCATATACTACGGCGGAGCGAGGCGTGCCCACAGCGCTCGCACGCAGTTCAAGTTTGATTTTGGATGCTAACGTAGACGCCGCTACTTCCGATTTTGTCGCCTACGACGCGCCAAACGCGGTTGTCCTCAGCGAGTCTCAGTGGGCTCAGCCAGCGGATTTATCGCGGCACCCCGCGGCAGCCGCGGTATCTACGCTATACGTAGCACAGCGCAGCTACATGCAACTGTAGCGCACGACAGGACTTGAGTGCGTGCTCGCGCTCACATGCTCCTGCCTGGCTGTGCTAAGTGGTGCGGACCAGCTTTGTCCTGCACCAGGTTGACCGACGGATAGTAGCCACATCCAACTTGCGCACTTTGAAGCGCTGTAGCTCAATACGAAGCGAAGTCTGCCAAGGCGTCTAAGCAAGCACGGCCAGAAGTGAGATCGCGCTGGGAAGCGTGCGTGTGGTCTAACCTCAAAGGTGTGGTCTAACCTTAAAGTTTCGCGTGGTCCGAGGCTAGCTGAGTGTTGAAAGCTAGTCGAAATAAGCGAGAACCGACGGCTACGACACCGATAAGCAGGGTGGCCAAATTTTAATTCCTACGCGGGCGGCAGAGGCCGAGCGTGAGCAGATCATACTCGGCTTCTTCCGGAAGCGCGTAATTATTATCGAAATTCAAAAGTACATTTTCTCTTACTTCAGCCTGTTTATTAAACACAGTCAGTAACAGTAGGAAGAAGCGCGCTGATACAAACCCTTCTTTATTGATGTCAACTATTTGCCAGTAGCAGCCGCGTACGGGAATCTGCTTTATTACGAAATAAAGCGTCCTGAAAAGAGTGAGCAGGAGGCTTCTGTTGAAAGAAATCGTTTGAGAGAAAGGTGACCGAGCTACGCTCGCGAGCTCGACGCGCCACGTACGACTGCAAAACTTGGCTGAGATGTTCCCAGCAGCGTATGCTATCCGCGGGCTCTGTTTTTTACAGCGAAGCTGCATGCCTCTACCAGCCAAGGAAATTTTCGTGTCGTTGGCGTAAGCAAAAAAACGCCAGGCTAGAAAGTGAATACAAACAGTATATCTCCTTTGAAATCAGGCATACAGCATACAGCTCAGCACTCTTTCAAAAGAAAAACCCCAACACAAGCATCAAAACCACATGATGGATCAGAAGGCGCCTGCGAACAATGGGAACACCCTCCGACGCGTTTCGGTAAAGATTAGGTTTGCAGGTGCTTCGAAAGGGGTTGACGTCATTCAAAACCCTCGTAAAACCAGTGTCTCTGGTTTCACTCTTTGTAGAACCATGTGTGTGAATTCAAGTGACGTCACAATAGGTAACCGTTGTGGGTGTCGTTTACAGCCTTCCTTCTCCCGTGTGTGTTTCCCGGTGAAGATTACGGTAGCGTAAGCTACTCCGAGTGGAAAAGTACCCAACAGTATAGAAATCACGTAGTGACGTCACCACGGTCTAGCAACTCATTCGGTTAATTGATTCCAGGCTACATTGGGTAGACCACGGAAAGTACAGGCGCCAGAAGAACAGCGTGAATATATAATGTCGTTGTGAAGTAATAAAGAGTGTGGTTAAGTACATTTCACTTGTCTTCGGTTTCACTCTTTGTAGAGCCACCTGTGTAAATTCAAGTGACGTCACAATGGGTAATCGTTGTGGGTGCCGTTTACAGCTTCGCTGTCCAACCCCCTTCACAGCGTGGATTGGAGCAACAGTTTTTTCATCAATCCCGGGGGGTGATTCAGCAGCCCTTTAGAACTACGGCAAATAGCCCGTTTCCGGTCAAACGCTCCAAGCATGTAACTGACTCCGAAATAAGACAAATTAATAACAGTGCCCGACCAATATAAATTCCAGCCGTATATTTCCAGAGCTTCGTTTACATATAATTATAGCAGCGCATTGCCTTATTGCGCGGGTTTTCGGGTTCATGCGCCATAAGAAAAAAGAAAAACAAAACAAAAATTTGATTGAATTATCGAGGGTGGAATTCTTGTTGATCTCCTGCGAGCGTTGTGTAAAACACGCGTTTGCCGCCAAGTTTACTCTCGAAGCGTTAGGGATTTATTATTCCGTTTTATGAGCAGGAAAGGGGGGGGGGGCGCTATCCCGAAGAATTTTTCTGCCATGTGGTGGTGTTCAGAGTCACACGTACATTATTTAACAGCGACCGGCTTTAATTGTAGCCTTTGTGCGCTTGCATGCAGGATATTCTTTTTTTGTCCCGCTGTTGTGTTTGCGACGCGACTTTCGAGAGCATATATTCGAAACTTGGCGGCCCACATAAAGATGTTTCTGATGTATAACACCTTACGAAGGCGTCACCACACCTTTGCTAATCACCTTTGCTGGTTGTCGGTGAGCGTTGTCTCGTAACACGCTAGCCTCTGATTCGCCGAAATCGATGCGAGAAAGACACATCACACGGATGCCGTTGTCACTGCTGCTCCTGCGCGCAAGTGGTATATTGTGGAAGCGAAGTAAGGTATTTTAAGTGAAATTTGCTCTGGGGCTCAGTCACATCTTCGCACAGAACAGACGGCCACTGTAGTCCTTGATTTAGACTTACTTCACTCGGTCTCTGCAGTTTGATGCTCTTTGAGGATACGTAGTTTCACATACTGAGAAAAGCGAAGTCGTGTACCAGGGCTGCTTTTTTCAAATGGTTGAGATATGTTTTCATTTAGAGCTCTATTGTGTTGCGCTGCGCAAGAATCCTTACGTGGAATAAAAGGGAGTAATGGTCGATGAGAAAAGCTATATAGAAATAATTAAGTCGGAGATAATGGTTATAACGCCGAAGCGGGAAGAAAAACCATCATACCGTATTGGTGCAGCAGCGCACTGACACTCGTGTATATATATATATATATATATATATATATATATATATATATATATATATATATATATATATGCGTGCGTGCGTGTGTATGTATGTATGTATGTATGTATGTATGTATGTATGTATGTATGTATGTATGTATGTATGTATGTATGTATGTATGTATGTATGTATGTATGTATGTTATGTATGTATGTGGATGTTTTGTGCGATTTCGCGCTTACTTTTGCACTGTTCAAGACTGCAAGATTTTAAAGACAGCAAGGGCGGCACACAAGCCTGGTTCCGCGGGCTCAAAACACATGTATCACAGCATGCCGTATGCATCGGACTGAAACGAAGCCGGTCACCAAAGCACAAGCTATCGAAAAGCTCGGCCGAACACAAAGGAATGATGTTTGCCATGGCCGCGAGGCGGCGCAGCTGCGCTCGCGACGCCGATTCCAATGTGCCCCTTTATGGCTGCCGCCGCCGAGCACAACTGGGCCATTGCAACTGGCTTTGTTCCAAAAAATAGTTACGTCCAGATACACCGAGTGAGCGCGGAAAAAGACCAAAGCACCACGCTTCCTGTATTCTAGCGCGCCTAACAGCAGTCAGCTCCACGAGCAACAAGAACAGCCCGAACAGAACAGTCTCTGCAAATGTAAGCACACACGCTGGAGAATACCCGCCGTAAATAACAGCGGAAATAACAGCGGATTTCGTCAGCGGCTGTCTGAAGTAAACTTTAGAACTACTCGTTACGTTGTAGCCTACTGGGCGCTCAAGGGGCGAACGCAGAAGACGGCGCTCTCTGTTATGCTGCAGGACTTCTTAACCTCACATTTTGCGCAGAGCAAACTTTAAGGTACATTCGGAGATAGCGTGTACGCCTTGTATACTTTTCTCTCGGTCTGATTTATTTGTTTGGTCAACGGTCCCCTCAATTTCGTGTTAATTCGCAATTCTAATTTAACCTTACGATTTCTTTCTTTTGTCTTTTGCTTTAGAAATCGTTTGGAAGGGCTGTCTTGCTTTTCTTTCATGCCGCTGTGAGTTGCTCGTTTTTTCTTTCGTTAGCCATTTTCCTAAGCTTAGCGTCACTTGACTTTATAAATGTCATTTTCAATTCAACTTTTATGTGTTGTTTGGACGTTGCTTAAAAATTCTGTGAGATTGTTTTTTGTTGCGACGCACTCTTTGTTGAATGAAACTGTTTGCAAAGGCAAGTAGAAGCGGTGTTGTTTGTTTATCAAAGATCAACAAAATGGAAGCGTAAGTCAGTACGTTATTCATTAAGTGCAACAGCGCTAATTAAGCACCTAGGAAGGCGCGCATATACATTGCAGAAAAGATGCCCCAGGGCTCTAGAAAGCGGCTTGGCGATAGTGCTTATAGTCGTGAACGCGGCTGACCCACAAGCTTTAGATAACGGCTGCATGTTCTTCATGCCATAGTGTGTATGTCTTTTTCCACAGTGTCTCATTGTGTGAATTGTAACGAATAATGAATGCCGTCTTTTCCAGCGCGCAAGACATCAACGCGGACAAAGCGCGACGTCTCCAGATAAGCAGTTTAGAATTTGCAGCGCTTGTGTACTTAAATTTAGGTACCCATTAAAGAACCCCAGGTGGCCAAAATTCTTCAGGTTTTCCAGCGTGCCTCATCAGCAGAACGGGGTTTTGGCGTGTAGAACCCCAGCATTTTAATAATTTACACCAGTTACTTGTGTTACCGAGGATTGATAAGATGCAAATTTTCTGCCCGGTTTGTTTCGGTAACCATTCACATTTGAAAATTGATGCAGACACGTTACAGCGAACAACTGTTGACATGTTATTCTTACAAAATGAAAACCCTAACAGACGCTGCAAGGAAACTTTAATCTCCTGGCTCAAACTACCAAGTAAATTTATTTGTCGTTTCCTGGTCTCTCGAAGTGTCGCCTACGTAGACTCCGTGGATGCATCTTTAAAGCTGCCATCGAGAATTTCTCGCTACGATGCGGCATTGTCATGCCACCTCTGGATTTAGAGGGCATCTACAAAAGCTTACTTGCTCCGAATGGGAACGGGTGACACCCATATGGGCGACACTTGCGGCACCGAAGAGCCTATCGAACACCTCCTCTAGCTTTGTTCCCGTCTCTGGGCAACATTAAACCGGCGAGGCTCAGGATCACGTTCACACGAGAAAATACTTGAACCATAGTCGCACGTCACTGGCGCAGTAAGCAGTGAGGGCATTGCTGCAGCACCTCAAGTTGACAGGTCTCTGCGACCGTTTATATGGACTTAGGGCGCGCCTTTAAGCGCAACTAGTGCTCTCTATCTCTCTATTTCTCTTCTTTCTTTATTTCAGCCTTTTCAGCCCCTTTTCCCTGTGCACGGTAGCAAACCAGACCTGCTTCTGGTTAACCTCACCATCTCTCCTTGCTTCTCTTTATCTATTTGTTCTACATATAATTTTTGATAGTATCTGAATACTTTCTCGCAAAATGGGTTGTAGAATACGTGTTTTCTCGTTACTTTGCAGATAATTTAACGGGACTGGTAATTGAATTCTAAGGACCCAGTTCTTTATGGCGCAACGAAAAGCTCACCTTCGGTAGTGTTTACACCTGCAGCGGTTACTTCCAAAAGCGTGTGGATATTTTGTAAGCACAATTTTTTAATCGGAGCAGCCTCTAAAAAAAAGCGTCCCTCCTCCAGCAACGCCGATAAGTGCGAGCGATGCCAATAGCTCGCCTCGCAAATTGTGAAGACCGCACATCGTTCTGCTTTCACACGGTGCAACTGTGGTTTAACACCTTCTCTTTGACCTTTTCAGCCACTTTTGAATATAAAAAGCTGGTACAAAAAGCTTGCTTTGTTGTGCAGACCTTTCTTATATTTTTGCCACGTTTTTCTCCCAGTACACGCCTACGTCATGGCTGGCCCCCGTCGTCGTTACATCTGTCGATAGACGAGCCCAGCCAACTCATCGAAAACCAAGGCGAAGGCAGCGCCACTTACTACTCCCTACAAACGAACATCTGCACATTGTGAGTAGAAAATCCTCATAACAAAAAAAAAAGTGTACTGCATTTCAATACCCATAAAAAGACCAGAAACCGCGTACACTAGCAGAAGGTCACGTGATAGGTTAGTTATGCATCTTCATGTTCTTGCCGCATGGGGCGCCAAAGGTAATTTTTTGCGACATTTACTGAATAAAAAATACAAATCCGCGTCTAATTAGAAAGAAGGGCTCCTTTTAGCCAATACGATAGGTAATCTTTGCATCAGCGGGGTTATCTCGATTCATGTTCTGAGCGGTTGTCTGTCCCATTAAGTGCTACGTCCTATTTTAAGAGCTTTTAGTAAGAAACTTGAAAAGATGGGGATGTAAAGAAAATGGTCAATAGACAGGCGGCAACTCCAATACTCTGCGTCCGTGTATGAACACCGCAAATATTACGTTCATGAAATGACGGACATGTTGATTTTGACTTTCTGGTACGTTTCATTTTGGACTATGTGCGTATATGCTAGTTCTTCTTGTGCGTCTTGAGCACATGCGAAAAATGTGTGGTCACTGGTAAGAACCTGCGCTGCTGTGGTCATTGATCTAAGCGATGTTCAGTTAGTAACGCAGACAAACACAGAAAAAAAAAATACTGCAGGAACTCCCTACTGGCACTTGTCAGATGATGCATAAACACTCTTTCCAATGCTCATATATAGTGATACTCATAAGTATCAGTAGCCATATGTAGTCATAAGGCATTCTTATATATTTACCCCCATAGGACCCCATGTATACCTATGGAGGGCATCGTGTCACGCGCTACTGACAGCCGAATGGACAGGTTTCCAGATTTCCGAGGGAAGTAGCCCTAGAATACTTCCGCATTAAAAAGCATGCACCTGGTGACACAGAAACTTCCAAATGAAGTTTTCCTTCCAACGCGCACTACCGGAACTGCGTAAAACTTCAAACAAATCCGCTCGTACTTGCCTGTTATAAAACAATTCGCCGCTGAAATTAAGTGCACGTAAGTGCATCGAAAAGCAACGGTGAGTGGTTTCACTTACATGACAGCGAAGTAGTGCAGAGAAGACAGAAAACGTGTCTGCGAGACAGGAGGAATTTGGCAACCACACAAGAGTCGTGCACGTCGGCAACAGATGGAGAAGAACCGACGTACGGGTGCTTCGCAAGCTGCAATATCCCAGGCAAGCACGACGAAGGCGTAGAATAGGACTGCGTTGGACAAGCTACTTGTTCGCACTAAAGGAGCACAGGGAGCGGTGAGTTGTCCAAGCCGATGCAGGATAGACACACTTGAGGCACGCTGAGACACTTGCACAGCGAAGATATTTGGACAGAATTAAAAGAAAATAATAATACCGAGAGAAAAAAAAAGAAGCCTGCAAACAAAGAGAAACAATTTTGTTTTTCTCGCTCGTGACAGACGATGCCGCGACCGCGTCGTCTGCTCGAGGGGAGAAAGACTGCCTGCCGAGCCCACGAGCCGATAAAAGCGCTGCTTAGCGGCGCTTCGGAGCAGCGTGGAAGAGAGATGAGAGAGAGCGAGGGGGTGGGATGCGTGGAGAGGGGATGCGTGAGCGACGAGGAAGACCAAGTGAGAGGATGAGAGCCTTCGCCTCTGCATCTACGGCAAGCCTTCCCGCGAGCAGCGTTGCCAGGGTTTGGAAAAGGTGTGCGCTCGCGTGTAATAAATAAATAAATAAATAAATAAATAAATAAATAAATAAATAAATAAATAAATAAATAAATAAATAAATAAATAAATAAATAAATAAATGAATGAATGAATGAATGAATGAATGAATGAATGAATGAATGAATGAATGAATGAATGAATGAATACGGTGTGCATTTAGCGGTAAATGCTAGAGAATACGTCAGCATCACGTCGCACCTTCTTGAGGTCCCGGGTTGATGATTTAAACCGCGTTCACCACATTGCAAAGTGCCGTTGAGAAGCTCACTCGACACACGCCCTGTCTCTTCAATGTGCGAAGTGCAACTGCCGGTGGTCACGTATAACACACACACACACACACACACACACACACACACACACACACACACCACACACACACACACACACACACACACACACACACCACACACACACACACACACACACACACACACACACACACACACACACACACACACACACACACACACACACACACACACACACACACACACACACACACACATATATATATATATATATATATATATATATATATATATATATACAGGGTGCTTCAGTTTAGCTGCAACAAATTTTCAAAAATTGTCCGAGGCAGATAGCACGATTATAATCCTTGATCTAAACTACTCGATGAGGCGGCCATTACTTCCACGAGATCTCAAAACTCCTATTTGAATAATTTACATAATTGCTCTAATTAATTTTTTAATTAATTATTTTTGCGGCACACCTTTCTATCTACGAATTATAGCAAGGCGTGTCCACTTCGAACGAATTCTCAGGACTGAACCAGTTTCGAGATATTAATTTTCAAAGTGTGCGACGAAATGCATGGGCGTTCCAGTTAACTTTTTGAGGAAAACGCTAATTTATGCATTGAAGCTCAACATGCCTCTCTCTCTCCTTTTCCACCTGCAACTGTTTTTTTTTTCTTTATTTTTTTTCTTTTTCTTTTTTTACAATTTCACATTCCATCTGCTGCACATGCAACTATCTCTGCCCTAGGTAAATGGCTTTAATTATTGGTGCTGGATGAAGGATTCCAGTTACTCGATTTCACTTTTCAAGGAAAAAAAGTATTACGGTAACACGTGAGAAAATCACGAGAGGGTCTTAAATTAAAAAAAATTAAAAAGATAAATAATTAAACAGCTAATATATTACGGTTAATATTGCCCGGCATTAAACATTGTTTATTTAAGACAATTGAAACCAATAATGGTCAAAGTACAGGTGTAGTGCGTAGGGACAACGGGTGGTTGCCCAGTACTCTCTATAGCTCGTGTAGCTGCATGTCTTGCGGCCTTCATAGGCATGCTGACGCCCATAAAATTAATGCGCCTATTTAAATTTACGCTGTTCCTATGGAAACCATGATTCCTGAGTGTAGCACACGTCTGGTAAATGCGTTCTCTCCACACCATGTACACGTACAGCAGCAGTAAGAGGTAAGTTATGTTGTTGGATATACCAGCATCGATTGTGTTTGGTTGTGAATAGAATTACGATTGAAAGTTTTGTTTGTTTGAGAGCGCCTTTATAAGGCAGTTTTCTACCAATACGTCTGTTCTGGAGTTTTCGTTCTTCGCTGGAAGAAAATGGAATAAAATAGGAACGAAATGAAAGGTTTTCGAACGGCACGCTTCATGCTTCGTTTTACAAGGTCGCTGAATTTTTTTTTATTTCTCAATTACTTTAAGTGTGGCATTCTAGGACTACACATTTTCACGTTTGAGTTTGCGAAAGCTTACAAGAAGGCTCTTCGACCGCCGGGGACCATTCAGAATTGTTCAGCACCGTTCAGTTGAAAAATGAAAGAAAATCACTGAAAAATGTGGGGGACCATGAAATGTGTGGGAACCTCATTTTTTAGTTAATTAGCTTTTTTTTTTAATTCTTTGGGTTATAGTTGGGAGGGTGGAGAAAAGAAGTGCTTAGGGAGGAGTAGCTGTTCAGGAGTAGATCCTAAGTATTCTAAGCGGCATCGGCCTTACGTGCCGTGCGAAATTGAGACTTAGACCTATATTTATTTCATTTGTGCAACGACCTAGTTGCTTAATGTCCGATCGTTTACTACTTACACACGAAAACAACATTTGAAATATATAGGAGACATGTAAGTGAAGTAAGAAATGTAACCAGCAAAGCTCTATAGAAAAGGTTTGGGAATCTAAATTAGTTTCTCGTGTTGCACTCCTGGTAATTTGACTATTCTATGTATTGGCGCAAGCAAATGGTTGCGTCAGCTAAAAGGATGTTTGGGTATCGTTATGTAGGATACGGGTTGCAAGACAGACAGCCCAATTTCTGCTCTGACTTTTGCATGCTTTACTGCATTACGTTATAACACCAAGCATAGGTTCAAAAGGGGAGTGAGCCTCTGCAGGGAGCACGTGAACCTCGCTGAACAGAGGTGATTACTACATACGGTCCCTGATGAGATTACCCGAAACATGGTCGTTGTCACACGTTTCGAAATCGACGACGATCAGAAAAGGCTGTGAAGGCAAATGAACCATTTCTTCACGCCCGTTTAGAATTAGCGAAATTTAAGCCGAGGAACAATAACAATGGTTTTGACATGAAGACGTTCCAGTATTCGGCCATCACATGCACGATAACCTAGGTCTATTATTTAAAAAAAATATGATTGATAATAGTAAATAATGATATGTTGGTGATATTCTAAGCCGAAAGTTGTTGACAACATTGAAATAGTAGCCTTGATGCGTGTCGGTTTACAGTGGAGATACCATTACCGAGTGAAAAGATCGAGCAAGAGCTTTTTTTTTAGATTTTGTCGCCATAAACGCGTTATAAGCTCAACTGCTCTTGTCGTAGTCGGTAAAATGCAAAACCTTAACGCTAAGCCCGCGCTCTTGCGCCACTCCTTGCCACCTTGAAGTGCCTTCTGACTCGCGAGTTCGCGAGAGTCCCGTGAGAGGCCGTTGATACAAAACACGCGAAAGCTTTCTAGCACCGTTATCCATCATTCCATGACTAACACGATTACGCGCGAGCTTCTTAGGACACAGTGGTTTTTACGGGAAAGGACAAAAAGAGCACTCCTGTAAAAGAAATTGAATTAACCCCGAGCGCCGGCCAAGCAAGGTTTCGTGCGTTGGTTCGGAAAAAAAACTTACATTATATTTGCCAGAAGGACGGGCTACATTTCTTGAATTTATGGTTTGGCGCAAGAAAACGAAATCAGAAATGGAACGAATGCAAACAGCTGTAACACAATTATCCCCAAAATCGTTTTACTGCGAAGTTAGCATTGCGAAATACAAAGAAAATGAATCAAATGTTAGTCGCGGGTTCGTACAGCAGTGACAATGTTTCTTGATGCTGGTAACACACTAAGTAGTTCAAACTTCGTGTTTCGTGCTTTTGCACTGCATGTATGGTTTGTAAGTAGGTCCCGCAAATGAGCACTGCAGCTATTCATTGGCTGATATTAAGTAGTAAAACAGTAAAAGCAATTGTTTATTTATTTGTTTTATTCTACATTTATGCCACTGATGTTTCTCTCGCCTTTCCTCCTCGTACACGAAACAGTAAGCTGCC